>NC_136488.1:43027597-43042597 GCF_053919585.1 Euprymna scolopes
CTTGCCAAATAAATAGCTGTCTGATTGTATCTCTTTCACTCTATCTTTAAACACATTATTTTTGCTTTTTATTTATTTTCTTTCCGTGTTCTTTTGCGGCCTTTTTAATTAAGATTGAAAATACTAACGAAAAAAAAAGCGCACACTTTTATCTCATTTCATACAATTTGGAGATATTCGTTTACCTGTAAATCGAAACTGTGGCTTTCACATGATGTTGACAATTGATGAGCATGAATAAAAAAAATATAATAAAATAAAAAAAGGCACACATGCGCATGAACTCACACATGCATAAACGTCTTACTATAATGTAGATTTCGAGTGTGAATTTTGTAAACATAGTTCGAAATACTATATTAAAGAAACAGGGCGTTAACACTGGTAATTATATTTAATTGACCCGGTAAATAAATATAATGATCGGTGTTATTTAACTCCAAGTTTTCTTTTTAATAATATTTCGTCCATTTAGAAAGTTGACTGATAATTCTGGTTGAAAGGAAATATAATACACTATTGAATTAGATAACTACTTAATAACAATAGTATTTCTTTTTGTCAAGAATTGTATTCATTAAGGCAACGAAGCGGATAGTTATCGTCTGTTTACCGAATTTTTTGGCGAAAAGACCTTTAAAAACATCATTTTAAAACGCCACTAGGATTAAGAAGATATTTTATTTCCGATAACGTGATTTTTTTTTCTAATATATTTTTTATAGTTAATATAAAAACTATTATATTCATTAAATTTTATTTTAAAACTGAACTGAAATAATTATAAATTTCAAAATTAAGCTGTACACGTGCTTAAATTAAAAAATGCAAAAAAAAAAAAAAAAAATAAATCAAGTAGCACTAATATAATTCATCTATTTTGTTTTTTTACTCACTTACACTCCAAACAATGCTTATTGCCATTTAGTAAGAAGTCATTATTTGGGACCATACCGAGGAAAGATTAACAAGTAGTTAGATTACGTTACATTTGACCATCTGCATATCAGTAATCAGGGAATCAGGTAGCAGGAAAGGAATTCCAATTACTTGCTGTTCGAAGGAAAGATGGTATTAGAATATGTGTGTGTTTGGATTCTTAATCCGGCATGGAGATGTGATGCGTCTAGTATGTTAGTGTTAATTTCATGCTTGCATACCTTCTCGCTTCCAGCTAACACCTCGTGGTGAAAAGCATGCATAAGTCTTCATGGCCAGTACATAGCCTCTCGATCATCAAGACTCCTACAGTGCCTCCACGTTGGCCTTACACGATAACTGGGTGCCTTGTGGCCCCAGGCTAAACCTGTAGGAGATCTCGGAGTAGTAGGGGACCCTAGAAGTAGTGCGTTATGGCCTAACGATGTGTGGATAGGCACTGGCACACTACCAATCCCTACCCCACTGTCTTGTGGGTACCCTTGGTTGGGCGAAGACTAGGGGAACCAACCCCAAAATCAAACACCACTGCCTTGTGGGCCTTATCACAGCAAAAGGCTAAGAGATGGGAACTCTGACTTCAGATCCTACTACTGCGTTGCAGTTTTCTTTAAAAGGCTATGCAACCTTATCCAGAAAGAAAAGGCGTAGTAGCGGACACGATAAGGCAACTGTCTACCTCACTGAGATTACTTTCGGCCAAAAGCTGCGGCCTCCTCTGCTGCCAGTCGTCGCGAGTTCGCTCCACTGGAAATGAGCATTGGAGGTTCAAAGGTTGTTTATCTGATGCGCAACAGATACTACACCTAAACTGCGCAAGCAAGTTAGGAGCCAAGGTGGAAAGTCCTGTACCAAAGGATAAAGCAGGAAGACCCCGACTGGTCATCCTCAAGGCTGACAGATTGCATGATGATGATTAGAATAGAACGCTTTTAATATCCGTCATTATCTTATATTTCTATAAACCACCATCCGCCCATGAATGTTGTCACATCTTGACTCGTTCACTAAGCACTACTTTATCTTCATCTTAGACAGGATCCAAAACTGAGTCTCTAATCTAATAGGTGTCACTTCTACCAGCTCATGTCTCAGCACAACAATGTTGCATTTTCGTGCTAGCTTTACAAGTGCTACAATGGAATATGCCTCGACAAGATTGCTGCTCTGGTATTCTCTCGACGTAAATACACACGACTAATCCGACAATAAGCTAAATCCAATTCATTTAGCGTGTGTGTGGGGTACCATATAACGAAGGATTTATAATCTAATTGCATGTTTTCTCAAACTTTGAAATTACTCTCTTGCTTATTTTTTCCTTGACAGTATCGACTTGCAAATATTTAAATGTGTTTTTTTACAAGGTAGTCAACACTTATCAAGGCCCGGAAGCCACTCGGGGATAAGGGTTATTTTGTGTACAGTACGTTAGTGTTGGAGATTTAATAAAGTGTCTTACTTAAGTGAGCGGTTAATCAGGAATTTGTTTACATTGGACTTGAAGACATCCAGGATGTAGTCAGGTGACATAATGTAAAATAAACACATATCCTGTTGCATATTTTCTTACCTCTTTATAAATCTGGCTCCTAATTCATAACCCCTTACGTCAGGCCGGCAATTAATTAGGGGGATAATAAAGTAGAAAAAATATTTGAGACAAAATAAAATTACTAAGTACGTATAAGTCAAAGTGACGAACAGAAATCGAATCGTAATTAGTCGAGAGTTCGCATTTAAACTTAGTGTATATATATGCATTTTGTAATAAAATATTTAATTGATTTTTGAAAAATAATGTAATAAGAGGTAGACTCCGGAATAATCGAATTATCAGCTATCAGCCAATGAGAATGGGCGGAATTTGAGAAAGGGAGAATAATAAATAAACAGACAGTGCGAAAGAGTGAAAAACGAATAGGCAAACAAAAACAGATCGAGAAAGAGAGATAGGCAGCTCAAAGACCGCCAGGAAGGTGAGAAAGAAAGAAACAGAGTAATGCATGGGATATATATATATATATATATATATATATATATATATATATATATATATATATATATATATTCGCGCATAAGCCTGAAGAATCCTAGAGTGGATGAAACGCGGAATATTCAGTGTAGCTTAATTGCCATATACATTTTATAACTTACTATATATATATATATATATATATATATATATATATATATATATATATAATATTAAATGAGTGATGAGGAATAAAAGTTAAATACGACTTTATTTTATCACTAGCCTACCCGACCACGCGTTGTTGTGGCTCAGGTAGTGCAAATAGATACCCCCACCAAAAAAAAAAAAAAATAAAAAAAAAAATAACTTTTTAGTGAAGTAGGAATTAGTGTTGCAAACTATGTTTTTTATTATAGAAAAATATCCGCAAGTTAATTAATAAAGAAAATAGTTTGTATACTTATTTATTTGCGGACTGTTATTCTCATTTCCTATAATTGTCATTTCACGGCAATCTTTGAATACGTAAGTAAAGGAAAATGAAAAGTAAGTAGATGATTGTGTTTTCTTTTGTGATAGCAACTTATTGTAGCGCACATGGACACAGAAACACGCAAGAGAAATAATAATCGGAGTGAGAATAGCGAACAAGAGTGAGAGAGAGAGAATAAGAGTTGGAAAACTATATACGAAAGGAGAGAGAGACAGAAAGAGAGAGAGAGAGAGAGAGAGAGAGAGAGAGAATAAAATTGTTGTAGATAATGTTGACACCGTAAAATATTTGTTGTTTGTTCTTTGGCATTAAAAACATTACACGGCGAAAAATATCTACATCAGTTTTATTTCATCTCTCTCTTCTTCTGTCCTTTTGTATATATTCTTCATGATTCTCTCTCTGTATATCTCTCTATCTCTCTCTCTCTCTCTATCTATCTATCTTTCTATCTATCTATCTATCTCGCTCGAGTTTTACATTACTGTTTATGCCGAAGAAAAAACATTTCACGGCGAACGATATATATATATATATATATATATATATATATATATATATATATATATATATATATATATATATATACCAGTTTTTCCTTCCTCCTTTCTCTCTCTCTGTATATATTCTTCTCAACTCTCCCTCTCTTGCTCGCTCTATTTCTCATAGTCGAAAAAATATGCGAACAAGGTAATCAACATGATTAAAATCTAGCTAATCGTAAGAAAATATGAAATAATTTAAATCGCCCATGTTAAAAAAAAAATGTAAAAAAGCATAAATAAGATAAAAAATACAAACACCCCGTTATAAAACAAAGAAAAGAAAAGAAAAACAACATAGCAGCATGTTAGGTTCGCTATGCCGCTCTGAAATCGAAAAATAAACAATGGAACCCGTACATATTTTTTCAGTATTTGTTTTTTTTTGGGGGGGGGCATAGTGGCGTGTTTTAATGTGTGCATAGGTAAGTGTAAAGTTATTAGTATTTTGTTTTCTGTGTATGAACGGTTATCATGCTTGTATTTGATTTATTTTTTTAAAAACGATTGCCTCTTGTAGAGAGCGCCGCCATATTTGAAAAATTCTGGAGCGTTCGTTTATATATTAAAAGGTAGATTCCAGAATAATCGAATTGTCAGCTCTGAGCCAATGAGAATGGGCGAAATTTAAGAAGAGAGAATTTATTATTTTTGATCAGGAATTGGAAAGATTGTGTTATTTATATAAGTCTATGATCCAGTTACGAAGCACAATATCTGTAGAATGTGTATGTTTTTTCCCAGTCTTGACTGGGGGCGGCTGTAGGACTTAATATTTAGGGGAAAAATTGGAACTACTTCCCAAAAGATGCTGCAGTTATGATGGTGTTGCTTCTATGATTAAATGTAGGATTTTATTATAAGAACTAAATGTGTCTAAAATGTCGTTCTAAAATTACATAAAATAGTGGCTAAAATTCTAGATATAATACATTTTTATGTGGCATCTGTTGTTACAAACTTATGGTACTTTGGTCCAGAGGGGAATTTCTGCAATCAAAATATCATATATGAAGATTAGAACAATAAAGAAAAGCTAATGGGAAAATCAAGGAGTATATTAATATTAATTTTCTTGCTTCTGTCAAACACAGTCTGATGGAGTTGCCATAATAAATGTTGACGCAAATAGTACTGAATTCTTCTGGATCCATTGTTAGAGATAATTAACACCGAACTGGTTATAGAATGGAAGTTTATATATATATATATATATATATATATATATATATATATATATATATATATATATATATATATATATATATATATAGTAACCCACATACAGTACTGTTTCACTGTTTCGCTGTATATATATATATATATATATATATATATATATATTAATATATATATATATACACAGCGAAACAGTACTGCACCAGCATGGGTGCCCGGCGTTGCCCGGATATTTGGAGATGTATATTGAGCAAAAAAAAAGGTGGTCAATTTATTGTGACCCCTTAAAATTTATTGTTTAGGACTCAAATTAAGTTATTAAGTTAGATCTATGTCCAATGAACATATATCTAAAATTTCAAGTGTTTAGACTGAACATTGTCGGAGGAGTTTGGTAGAGTTCCAAAAGGTCAAATCGTTGAACTTTGACCCCTTAATCGCCGAATTTCTGACCGAAAATAGATTACATCGATTTTCCCAAATCTCAGTACCCTGTATATCAAATTTTGAAGCTGTAGACTTAAAATTGACAGAGTTATTGCGTAGGGAAATGTACACACACAGACACACAGATATACAGATAAACAGAAAGACAGACACTTTCACTTATATATATATATATATATATATATATATATATATATATATATATATGTGTGTGTGTATATGAAATAAATTTACACCGACTAAAACCCAAATATATAGATAGGAATTGTCTTCGTTAATGATATATATATATATATATATATATATATATATATATATATATCATTAACCATCCCTCTTGAAGAAGCCCGCATAAATCGGGCGAAACGTTGAGTATCCAGGTCCTCCCACCTCCATTTTATTTTATTTCATATATATATATATATATATATATATATATATATATATATATATATATATATATATATGCCTGTGTGTCTGTCTGTGTAAATTTCCCTACGCAATAACTCTGTCAATTTTTAGTCTAAAGACTCGAAATTTGAGATACAGGGTACTGAGATTTGGGAAAATCGATGTGACTGGTTTTCGGGGAGAAATTTTGCTGTTAAGGGGTCAAAGTTCAACAATTTGACCTTTGAGAACTCTACCAAACTCCTCCAATTATTTAGGGTCTAAACACATTATATTTTAGATATAGGTTTCTTTGGACATAGATCTAACTTAATAATTTTATTTGAAAACAAAGCAATAAATTTCAAGGGGTCGTACTTGGGGTCAAATTTAAAAAAAAAATTGACCGTTTTTTTTCTCAGCATACACCTTCAAACACCCGAGCAACGCCGGGCACCCATGCTAGTATATATATATATATATATATATATATATATATTCGAAAGAATAAACCAATAATACTGATGGCCGTACAAACGTACAGAAATACAGGTAGATGAATGGGAAAAACACACACAGAACAAGAGGCGGAGTAGACATACAAACAGTGGCAGAGACGGAACCAGAGGAAGAGACAGAGGAATGAAAGAGAAAGAGAAAAGGAGGGAAGCATATAGGAACGCAAAGGAAAGTACCGGTAAAGAGAATGTAAAAAAAAGGGAGAAGTACATAATTATTAAATTATAGAAAACAGTCACGTGTATGAGAAATAAAAGCGAAACCGGATCTATGGCCGGAAGTCGATTCCGTTAATGTCTTATTATAATTATTTCCTGGGCACCTCCACAAAGTTTTCTTTAAATAGATTCTACGTTTTCAGTTTACAATTCTTTGTTGTTGTTTTTTGTTTGCTTTTTCTTGTCATGATAAGGAAAAAAAAAGGGGTCGTCATTATCCGACCTGCATTTGTCAAATGTTTTTATCTGCCGCTTCCCGTTTTCAACAAATATAGTCGTGTTAAATCCATACGCAGGTGAGGAGTGCTGAATGAATTAATCCTTGTTATCAGGAAAATAAACATGGACTGCTTGTTCAATTAGCGATGACTTGAGCAACCCTTTTTAAAGCTTAACCAACATGATATTGTTCATCATTAGAATGTCGGCACTACTAATACAACTTCAAAGTATATATTTTTTTATACTTCTCAGGGTAACAATCTTTGATAATTAAATATAGACAATTCTAATTTTATGGTTTAAACTATCTGCGATTAAGGTAAGGATCAAAGTGTAGTATTTGTTCATCCGCCATCTATAATATAAATCTCACCTGTCTGTTTAAATGTATGTATGTATGTATGTATGTATGTGTGTATATCTGCGTAAAACTTCAGACAGGCGATACATTTTCACGTGATCGGTATCGTTTTGAAGCTCGCCCCTTCGGACGACAAATATCGAAAATTGGCCAAAAACATCAATTCCTTCACCCTTAACTGGGCACTTTTCTACAGAGAGGGGTCGCTTTTTCGCCGATATTTTCGAAGGTCATCCTCTTTTTTCGATTGACTAGCTTTAATTAAAACCTTCCGGTTTGGCGATGGGTGCAACAACTAACACGTCACGTTTTTTTTTTCATTTTCTTTCCGCCTTTTCGCGGTACGAGTCCGAGCCTGACTGCCTACGACCACATTTTTTTGCGCTCGCAATTGTCCTTTTTTTGCTTAACCTGCATCCTTATACACACCTCCACTTTCTGTTCCGCTTTCGCGTCACGGGCTCGAGCCTGCCTGCCTACTACAACTTTTTTATTGTTCAACACACACCTACAAACATCCGACCAACGCCGGGCACCCAGGCTTGTCACGAATTTTTGGAATAGTTTTTATGTTTTTTGAGAGAACCTACTGTTTCCTTAAAAAAATATTTTATTAATCCTCGCACGAAAGAGCAGGACACAAAATGTTTTAAATAATAATAATAATAATAATAATAATAATAATAATAATAATGATAATATTAATAATAATAATAATAATAATAATAATAATAATGATAATATTAATAATAATAATAATAATAATAATAATAATAATAATAATAATGATAATAATAATAACAAAGACTTTCGCTGGCGAAGACTATCATTGACCGTAACCAGTTATACAGGCCTTTTGAAATTTTCATCTCTATTTTTCTCGTTATGTACTGAATATTTGTTAATGAAACCTATATGAAATATGCCCTTTATGAAATTTTTAAAGATTTTCTATTCTGAAAGAAGTTTTAAAAAATTTAATCAAAAAAAGTTATTTTAAAGTTTTTGTTAAAAAATTCAGATTTTCTCATTATCCAGACCTGTATTACAAAGAGGGAGTTGCAAAAAATGAGTGTGGTGTGAGGAGAAATACAAACTGAAACAAAGATAATATTCAGACCTGTAATAATACACAGAGGTGTTGCAAATATGAGTTGTGGTGTGAGGAGAAATACAAACTGAAATAGAGAGAAGGGGAGTTTTAAAATATAATCTTAAAAAGATAAGATACAAGTTAGAAAAGCATTTCATCCAAGGTATGAAAATAGTTAAACAAAATGTTTTTACTATAGGCTATAAAAATAAAGATACAAGATTCAATTCGAAACTTATTTATCTCCAAAGTGCACTTTTATAAATTTTACAAAATAAGTTATAAAAATTTAATTTAAATTGAATAAAAAAATTACCTTGGATTTATTTCATGTAATGTAAATTTTGTTGCAATGTAAAAACATTATCTTTCATCTAGCAATTAATGATATAGATATAAAATTTTCAATGATTTTTTTTTAAGTGCAACAGAATGTACATTACATAAAATAAATCCAAGGTAATTTTTGGATTCAATTTTAATTAAATAGTAAAAACATTTTGTTTAACAATTTTCATGCCTTGGATTAAATGCTTTTCTAACTTGTATAAACTTTTTTTCAGTTAACGAAAAAAAACATTAAGAAATTTACGTGCGGGGTTTGAACTTACAGACGAGAGTATGCAAAGAAAAATGTTAATTTTCAAGTCTTATAAAATTCTTTGCAATTAATGAAAAAAAAAGTAAGAAATTTACGCGCGGAGTTTGAACCTACAGACCACGTCATGCAAAAGAAACAAACGGGGGTAAAATAATAAATAAAAAACACTACGAACAGTAGAATTTCACGACCCGTTATTCTATCATTGTTGCTGAGCGAGGACATGGAAAAATGGCATTACCGATGATAGATAAATTAAAATAACGGTTTCAATTATCGATTATCGGTAATTATCGGGGGTATTCTGAGACGAAACTTAACGAAGATTACTCTCAAACTTGTACACTAAAATTCTGTAAATTTTTAAGAAAATCTGTTGAGCCGTTTCGGAGTGTATAAGGAATGAACACACACAGACAAAGTTGAATTTATATATATATATATATATATATATATATATATATATATATATATATATATATATATATATATATAATTAAAAACCGACTCGATTTGAGAATTTTAAGTAGAACGACCTCCGGTGTGAATGTGGTATTATGCTGCTCTAGCTAGGAATAGCTTAAACAAATCAAAGATTATGCGACAAGGATGACTATAGACCCCCTTCCCCACTTTTTTAATTGGTCTTATGCCTAATTTTGTTTTGTTGAAATATGTTTGTGAAATAAAATATAATGCTTTGAAAATAATATAAGAACAAACCCTAGAGGCCCCTTTCATCTACAAACTGACAGGAGTTTATCGTTGGCCTTGAAAGATACAAAGAACGAATAGAATTAACATGTAAGAACAAATAATTGGAGATATAAAAGTTTAAAAAACGCGGGAAAAGCGGGAAGAAAAGGCGAATGAGAATTCTTATGAAATATATATAAACAACAATATATAATAAAATATACAATTAAGATGGATGGAGTATGAGAACGATTAAGATATATCTCCGAGCAAGTCCAACGATCTAACGAACTCGTTTTGTCGGCAAAGTAACGGCTAACGTAAAAGAATTGAGACTGACTCAGAAATCTTTAAATGCTTTTGAGAGTCAGCCTGGCGCAAAACTCTAAAACTATCCATTTTATAGCCACTGGCATAAGCTGTATTTTCAATTAAATGTTGACCAATGGCAGATTCCAAAGCAGAAGAAAGGCGTAAATGCCGTGGCTTGCCTAATCTAATCTCTGCTGGTTTATGTTGGTTGATGCGTATCTGCAAGTTCAAGGAGGTTCGACCCACATAGCCAACAGCGCACTGGCAATTAAATTACTAAATAACATTACTTTACGTGAGGTGGGACAAACTGTCCTTCATAACTGGGGGTAATGCAGATCTTACATTGAAAACCAATCGTAATACGGCGGACAGGAAACAATTAGTGACAAACTTAATAATACGTCTGCCAAACCACTGGCCAGAAACTCCGATCCAGGGTAGTTTTATATAAACAGGCCACTTGGACGGACCCAGGGCTTTAGGAGAATTATATTTTTTCACCTCATCATCATCATCATCATCATCATCATCATCATCATCATCATTATTATTAATAATAATAATAATAATAATAATAATAATAATAATAATAATATAATTAATTAGATTCTCCGGATAACCATTACGTGTTAAAGTTTGTTGGAAGAACAAATTCTTAGGGCTCTATACACTAATGGGGTACTGCATTAGCAGATATTTTTGTAGAATTTTGAGAACAATGTTCAGTAATATAATGAAGCCTTCAATATATTTTAGATACGTCGATGACATTCTTGTAGCCTTTGCGGTCTTTGTAGCTTTTGCTTCTAAGATTGAAGCAACAATTTGCTTCAATAATGTCAATTCTTTCCACACAGCATTATCATTTACTATGGAGAGAAAGAGAGAGAGAGAGAGAGAGAGAGAGAGAGAGAGAGAGAATGGAATATGCTTACCTTTCCTAGATGTCTTGATTAGACGCAGTAAGAATTCTTTTCTTGCTAAAGTTTATCGTAAACCGACTTTTACCAGTCTTTATATGGATTGACGCTTATTTGTACCTACCTCTAGAAAAATAGGGCTTATTAAGACATTAGTGTATTGAACCCTTAGAAGTTGTTCTCCAACAAGAAGAACACGAATATTATCAAAGACATTTTCATTCGTAATGGTTATCCGGAGAATGTAATTAATTATACTATTAATAATCAGGTGAAACATTATAATGAGTTTGTTGGTGAAAGGGGCCCCTAGGGTTTTTCTTATATTATTTTCAAAGCGTTATACAGTTTTTGTACCATAAAAAGTTGATATAATATGTAAAATATATATGAATCAAAGTATAATATATGTTCTTTCTTATATTATCTCGTCTGGCGCCATGCACATAAACAGTGTGAAATAAAATCAAAACGAAGATGTTGGATTGCACATCCAGTTTATTAATTAATACATCGTTGTCGTGGCAGATTTTTTTCTGAAGCGATAGAATTTAGAGAGAGCTGAAAACCATTAAAAGGTATCCATAAGAACAACTTGCAACCTCGAAACAGTGAGTATTTCTCTCCGGTAAAAGTACTCTATGATTAAATTAATTCAGGTGCAGCACTCATTAGGGTCAATCACACTGATGAGTCGTTCAGATGATAAAACACGTTTATGTTGATATACAAGAAGCAGAGATGCGTTATTGAATTCGTCCATGCAGAAAAATAAGACCATGAACATTCGTTGGCGCCTGTTGAACGTCTACCAAGCCGATGAACTTATGTTAGCACAATTAGGAGAAGGGTTCCTCGATTTCAGAATGGAAACAGAGATGTAAGTTAAAAGTTCGCCTTGGAATTTTACGGCGAATTTATTTTTCTGTGTAGCCACCATTATTTATATTATAGTTTTGCCTCTTTTGATGAGGAGTCACCAAAAGAGGCAAAAGTATAATATGAATAATGGTGGCTACATAGAAAAATAAATTGATTTTAATTTGTGAATTAGAAAATAGAAAACATTACTTTTGAAACGACATCCGTACTGGCCGCATAGCAGCAGCCGTATAGCGCAACGGTCGTTTGGGCGATCGGGTTTCGATCCTGACTTGAGGTAGTTGCTTGTCTAGCCGCACTGATGAGCTGTGAAACTATGTGGATGACTATAATGCTCCCTATCTTAGGTTGAGCATATTGAGAAGTGATATACAAATTAATATTAGCGTATGAAGCGATGCTCTTCGTGTAAACAAATTGAGCTTAGGTATTTGGACAATTTGTTAATTCACTATAGCGCAACGGTTAGAAGCTCCGACTGTCGTATGGGCGATCGGGGTTCGTTCCTTGCTTGAGGTAGTTGCTTGTCTAGCCACACTGATGATCTGTGAAACAGCGAAACACGAGTATGTGAATAACTATATATATATATACATATATATGTGTGTGTGTGTGTGTGTGTGTGTGTGTGTATACGAGAGTCGTTGTAAAATTATTATATCTACTTATCAAATTGTATGTGAATACATGGTAATAATCTTTACATAAGAATGTGTGTGTATGAGAACAATTTTAACCTATATACTCAACGAATTTCTGATCTACACACTTTAAAGTTGATTTGTAGAGTATTCAGACATGTGAAAAACTCTGTAATCGTTTTTTATCCAGAAAAAAAACGGCTGCTAAAGGGTTAAAATTGAAAAATTGGTACGTGGGGGGGTGTGAGTAATCGGATTTTATCTATTTGTCAACTGTTTAACGAATACGCATTTATGAATGGTTCACATGACATGCCTTATGTTGAGAATAAGTAGGTTTGAAAACAATTTTTAAAGACAGTGTCAGGCTAGCTTAATGGTTATCGTGCTTGGCTCACTGTCTTTAGGTTTTGGTTTCGATCTCAGCTTTTTTACTTACAAGAAGTAAACTTTTTAGAAAAAAAAAAAACATAATACTCGCATGCACATGTCTCTGTTTCTGTATGGATTAAAATAAAAACATGTTGTGTATTTTACGACCAGAAACTATGGAAAGTGAAAACGTAATTCCAAAGATATTATGCTCTGGGTCAGAAATTATTCTTAAAGATGTTTCATCTTGATGCTAAAAAGATCTGTAGAATTCCTAATGTCATGTTCCGTATTTTGTAATTTCGATCTCAAGTAATTTATTAAGAGAAAATTTTAATTCTAATTTAAATTAAAATTAAAATTAAAATTCAAATTTTCGTCATGAACGAAGTGCAAATAAAAGAAAGAAAACAATACACACAAATGAAACAACAATTTACATTCATCAATTTTGTAGAAATAATTATACAAAAAAAGAAACACGAACATATATCGCAGAGACTTTTTAATAATAATAATAATAATAATAATAATAATAATAATAATAATAATAATAATAATAATAATTATTATTATTATTATTATTATTATTATTATTATTACTTTTCTTTCCTCTTTCTGTTTAGAGATACAATGGATGACGGTTTCCGTACGATGGGCAATTTATAGTGAAGTCAATAGTGAAGCCAATGTTGCGAAGTCGTCATCAGCATTTCCCCTAAACTGACATTGCTTATGTTCAGGGGCAAGAAGGAATACAAAACAACCGAAAGAAACAGAATAGGGGTGGTGATATTGCGAAATATCTTTCTCCTTGGGCTTTTCTTCACCAAAAGATTTAGACTTCCGTCTACAGCAGTGTTTCCCGTATAGCTAAGAGTCGGGAATGGATTCGTAAAAATAATTTACAAATTTTAATGTAATTTGAAAAAGCTCGTTCCAGTATTTGGTATTTTATTTCCATTGTTACAGATTAGAATACAAAAAAAAAAAAAAAATGCAGGATACCCTGTAAAACATTCGCAGTAAGCACTCACCTTGCTACAACAACAGCAAATAACTTTCATTTCTATCCGTGTACTAAAACAAAAAAACGAAAAAAACAAAACAAAAACGGATTTTCTATGATCAAAGGTACTTCGAACATCCCAACTTTGGAACAAAATACGGCTAGAGTGCTTCTCAAGCGACTACGACATGATCGTCTATAAGTCTAATGTAAACAAATACTTGTCAAGCAGTAATCGTTGATACTCAATTCAGCTAATTTCAATCATTATTTCTAATTCTGTTGTGGTGACCTTGATCGTCTAACAATTTATATAATCTTTTACAAAAATCTATATATATATAAAAGACAATATGTGTGTGCGTGTGTGTGTGTGTGCGTGTGTGTGGGGGGCATTTTTGTGTATGTCCAGTAAAGGCTTTGGGGGACGCTAGGTGGGGTCACTCATTCTTAAAACTTTTTTATATGCTCCCTAGATTTTAATATCTAAAATTTACGAAACGAGCTCGCGTTTATCTGTAATTTAGGCAACTTTTACACGCTATTTTCACGATATTTTTTAGTTTAAGCGTATTTGTTTGGCTTTTCAGTATAAAAAACAAAACTGAATCCGTGGCATAAACACAGCTCCCTGGCACTCGTGAAAGGGGGAATCAATGAGGTTTGATGAATGTGGGGGAAAAGTTTAGATTTTTCCGTATGGCGTGATGTTTGATCTCATTAAGTTCACGCACCTGCCATTTAACTTTTTAATTGTTAAATTGAAACGCTTTTCATTCATCTCCCGTCGTAGCCGAGCAGGTAAGATACCAGTTTTTTTCCTTTCTTTTCCACCTTCGCGTCAAGACATCAGGTTCGAGCCTACCTACCTACATACCAAAACTTTGTTTTCTTTTAAACCGACAAACACACGGGCAAGGCCGGGCACCCTCACTAGTCTTCACTAAAATTAACTTAAAACCGCCCTACAGTTGCTGCGAACAGAAACACTGTTATAAAGTGTCATCTTCCTTTCTTTTACGCGACAAGAACGAAACTTTTCTCGACTGGGCTGAGATTGTGATGACAAGTGGGCTCTTTACCACAACCGTCGACGCGCAGATCAGTGGTTAGACGTCAACGAAGCCCCATGACACTTCCCAAAGACAGAGTTGCACCTAAAGAAGGCCATTTGGTGATTTGC
>NC_136488.1:43045097-43190097 GCF_053919585.1 Euprymna scolopes
CGCTTTCTCGTGCCGTAGAAATAAACGACTTCTTCCTCTAACATAGATATCCATTTCGATCAAAAAATATACGATAAACATATTTTGTGTTTCCAGTTAGAAACTAGTATTAGTATCATTCAGTAGTTTTCTTTATAAGTCACTCATTTTTTTTCTAATCTTTCTAATTATTATCTTGTACTTACTTCACTAATCCTGCTTCACTACTTGACCTTTTGGTCAAGATCAAAGTGTAGTATCTGTTCTTCAGATGCTGCAAGCTATGACTAGCAAAGATCAGATGTGGGGGCAACCCCACATGCCTGACCATTAACCAGCTCCCATTTCCCACCTCTTGGGAGCTGGTCCCCTTTTTCCCTTCCCCCTCCCTTCACTCCTCACATTAAAAATCGGCCTTGTGCCTAATTTGCTCGGTGGGGGAGCAAATAAATACCATCTGTTCTTTGCTGCACTTCCATTTCTTGTTCTCTTTCGGTGGAGGATCAGTCCTTCACGACTGAGACAATTTTTCATTTTTGTACCTTTTCTTCACGTTAAAAAACGACCCTGGTGTCTAACTCTGTCCCGTGGGGAGGCATTGTAAATAGGTACTTCACTAATTCTGCCGTCTATTATTCATACACGCTTGTAGCGAAGTCGCGATGTAATTCGAACGAACGCTAAAATTCGACTGGCTTGATTAGCCAGAGAGTGTCTATTCGGCATTTCACGCGATCGAATCTTTCCAAATTTCACACAGAATATCTGGTTTCTTTATAATTGCTTACTCAGCGAAGTTTAACAAGGGTGGCTGTAATCGGTGGAAATGTGACGGAGAAATATTCTGATTATTTTTATTACAATATCATGCACATTAGAAAAATAGCATATGCAGCAATAAATGTGCTTTGTTGTTTGTGTGTGTGCTCGCACCTGCATATTTGCGGAGCACATGTGCATGTGTAAGTACTTGTTCATGTGTGCCGCGTGTGTTAACAAATAAAATGATCGTAAGCTTTACATAATTAAGTGGCTCATTAAATGGGGCGGCCAACAGTTGTCATAACGCTGACAGTTTTGAAAGCTACACCTTTACAACATAGATAATGAGGTATTACGTCATATATATATATATATATATATATATATATATAAATAAGTATACTGGAGTAATAAATATCCCAGTTTCTTGTTTAAAACATTTTATTCACATTCATTTGAATAAAAAACAAGAAACTCGGATCATTATTACCTTATATATATATATATATATATATATATATATATATATATATATATATATATATATATATATATATATATATATATATATATATATATATATATATATATATACGCAAGTTGCCTGGCAACCGAAGCAGCCAAACTAAAGCTGGCCTGCTGGACACTATATATACAAATGTAGGCAAATTTGGGTAAATCTTATTGGTTTCAAAATAGGTTCATGTAGTGTCGTCTCATAGAACCAAAGATATGATGAACATTTCAATATTTAATTTTTCTACCAGTATATATATATATATATATATATATATATATATATAAAGCTGAATGTGTGTGTGTGTGTCTGGTCACGAATAGGCTCCTATATGGTTGACTATTTTAAATTACTGATTACATATAATGAATGAAGATCTATCGAGACACAGGAATGGGTATGTTTTATTTGGTAGAACTGTGGTCCATTAAAATTGTGGGGTCTGCGTTCGCGCCGGGTCCACAAAGTATGGAAATAAAACATTTAAAAATTAAAAAAAAAGTTTACAAGTGTTTTTGCTGAATGATCTAACAATTCTATATTATTTGAAGAAAAGTATTCTCATGATTGTCCAGAAGTGTGTATCACAGCGTTGTCTTGCTGGAAAAGCCAATTTCTTCCACACAGACGTAGACCTTCAGTCCTGATAGAAGCATTTTCAAGCATTGAAATATACTTCAATGATGTTTGGCGGCCTTTCATTATTTGCAACTTTTGGGTCCCAGCTGACGAGAAAGCAACACAGATCATTAAAGTTCCTCCTTCACTATGCCGAGTTGAAAAAGTCTCTTTGGGCAAATTTTTATCAAGCCAATAGTGTTGAAATCCATCTGGACCATCTAGATTAAACTTTTTCTCATTGGTGAAAATTACATTTTCCCACTTCTCTTCATCCCAAGTCTGGTATTTTAAGTGTGCTGTTCAAGAAGAAGTGGTTTCTGCAGTGGTTTTAAATGATTGAAACCTTTCATTTTCAGATGCCTTCTTAATAATTATTGGATCAGGGTTAAGGTTTCGAATGAAGCAGATTTCATTTTTTTCCATCATATTTTCCCTTTTGGCAATGGTTTCAACCATTTGTTTGATTAAAAATTCGATATTATGCGTTTGTGTGTGTGTGTGTGTGTGTGTGTGTGTGTGTGTGTGTGTGAGTGTACGTGAGTTTCCAATACAGAAGATATGAACATCGGTACCGTCTGTTCCAAATCCAAAGTTGATCTATAATGTGTCCCTTTATCGGACGCTCTTCATACTCTCTTTATATCTGCCTTAGCTTACACACACACACACTCTCTCTCTCTCTCTCTCACACACACACACACACAAACACACCGCACACACATAAAACAAACACACACACACACACAAATATATATTAGTCCTAGTCTTGTTGCATTTTAAAAACATTATCTTTCATCTAGCGATTAATGATATAGATATAAAATGTTTAATTATTTTTTTAAAAAGTGCAACAGAATGTACATTACATAAAATAAATCCAAGGTAAGTTTTTGATTCAATTTAAATTAAATTCTTATACCTTACTTTGTAAAATTTATAAAAGTGCACTTTGAAGATAAATAAATAACTATATATATATATATATATATATATATATATATATATATATATATATATATATATATATAACTATGTATATATATATATATATATATATATATATATATATATATATACAATAGAATATGTTTGCGTTACCCAGGTTGAAATGATAACACCATATAAATCAGCATCATAAGGAATAAAATATAATTTTCAGTCTCTTTTGCATCCCTAAAAATAAACCCAATTTAATTCATTATATCTGCCTTAATGTCTACTTTAGATGTTAAAATAAAAGTCTACATAATTCTAGGCATTATTTATCAATTTATGCTTACATTAATTTACAATAGAAAAGAGAATTTTGCTTTTTAGCTCCCGTTTATGCTCCTAAAATACAAATCAAAACTCATTATTCACTCTTTAATGCAGGCCAGCTCTATTCCGAATTTCATAAGAATATGTGCATTAATCTTTATATCCATAAGTGCTTTTATTACCGTGTAAGTGATGACACCTGTCGGAAAATGTTGTCGAATATGAACGAATAATTGTATATTTCAGCGAAAATTTACATCTTTGGATTAACGAACACATTAGGTTTAAAACCTATAAAACAAGTGTACGCCGTTCGTTAATGTTTTCATAGGGATTCGAAGTTCCTATCCGTCGCAGTTACCACCTGACGAAGGCCAGAGGAATAGTTGGCCGAAACGTCGTGAAACAACAACTAATAAACATGAGAATAATAGTCTGCAATGAATAAATTAATATAAATAATAATCATCTCAATAATGAATTCCAACTAAAATAATACAAACAATTTTGTAAAGGAAAACTTGAGAAGAAAAAGAAACAAAATATAACAAAACATTCATATATTACAATTTTATGCGAATAAAAATTTATTTTCATTTCAAAAAAATCTTCATTTATGAAAATTCCTGTTTGGTAAAAGAAAGTTGAGTATATATAACATTGTTTGGGAAACCAACATGTAACATCAATAACAAAGCAAAGAATAATAACTTCAGCTTTTTTTGTTGCACAACCATATTTATTTTCTCGTTCTCTCCTTACCGCTGTGACGTCCCTCAAGTGAACGTGTTCTCGAACGTCATCCATGTGATCGTCCTCTCTAACGTCATATCTCTCCTTTTTATAGTCTTTTCTTTGGTTAGTTGGTTGTTTTTGTTTGACGGCATATCAACCCTTTTCAGGTTATTTAATGCCGAATCCAGTGATTTTGAAGAAAAAGTTTTTAATAGAATATATATATTTTTTCAAGTCAGTTTCTATTGAACCGATAATTAGGACCCTAACATGTACTGCCACTACGGTTAAGAGTGGACCTGCGAGCAATGACAATTAAGGGGTGGCTCCACACACCCCAAAGCCCGCAACCTGGAGCCTCACTAACCATCGGATACATGGTTTAAGGTCATATCCAGGACCAGTCTTTTTGCACACGGCTCGGCATTTGCATATACGCGTCCGCGCTATGTTACATAAATAGTCACAAGTGAAAGTGTTCATACTGTGAATAATATGCGCGTGTAATATACATATGTAAGTATTTCGCAGCATGGCATTGCGTATGTATGTGTGTTGGTTTACCTTTTTCTTGTTAACACGTGTATAGCCTTGAATTTCTTAACAATGCTCTTTCTTTCCATCATCATCATCATCATCATCATCATCATCATCATCATCATCATCATCGTTTAATCCAACGACACTGTCACTTTATAGGATTTTCCAAGTTTGCGTTGGCTTATCACTTTGACATAGACTTGTTATTTTTAGGCTTTGGAACGATTTGTCTTGGTTTGAAATACATTAAGTTAGCACGTTCCTATAAAAACTTGCTTGCTTTTGGAAGTGACTAAGAAAGCCAAGCCAAACGAATCGAAGAAAGAGAGTTATAAATAGAGGCATTTACATTTTAGCGTTTGTCGGAAATGCTTCGCGATTCAGTTGCCCCACGATACTCTGTAGGATTCTGGAGCATAAGAATAGATCCGAACACGAGTTAATAAAAAGCTAGAGGGCATAAATATGTTCACTTCTTGATGCACGATAAAAGAATAAGAATTAGTTTTAAATTTGCGATTTTCTTATTTCGTTCTTTCTTTTGCAGCGAATAACGAATAAGCGAGAATTAATCCTCGACCCTCCCACATGACCCGCCAAATTCCCATCTCCAAATTTTTCTTCTTTCTGGAATCCCTTCTTCCAAATCGAATTCCTTCTTTATATTGAAAATTTAATAAAAAACAACAAAAAAGAAAAAACAACCTTACACTGGCGTTCTATTCAATTTGGATTTTAATTTATTCCACCAAGTAAATTTATTTCGCTTAAATTATATAAAAATTATTTTTAACGTTGTAAATATTTGGAATATGGACATCTGCATTTTTTTGTTCATTTTTAAATAAAACAACTTTTTTTCGGTTTCTTTTATTCTTTTATCTGGAATTTTATTCCAGCAATTGTCATGGAATTAAGAATAGGCGCTTAATCCGAACAGGAGAACAAATCTACTAAGAAAGGAATTCAAGAACGGATATTATTAAGATGCGTCTATGCAATCTGCGCGTCGAATTCATTCATTTAGCACGTGAAAAATCATTGTGAAGTTAAAGCGTGACTGATCGCGGGACAGATAGAGCCACTTATAGAGAAACATTGTAACATAGCGCGGATTCGAGTACATAAATGCGTGAAAAGTGACGTCACAGGTGTGTAGAGGGGAGAAAGACACTATATAAAATAACGATCTCGACAGAGACAAGATAACGTTCAAAATCTCGGGAGAGACGTGAAGAACGTTCTACATCACGGCCGTAAGGACGAAGAAATAAATGTCGTTGGACAAACCAAAAAACGAGTCGGAGTTTTTTTCATATTTTTTGTCCACTTTGCGACTGAGGCTATAACGTGTGGACCAGTGTTCAACGTTATGAGATTTAAAATGCTATTTAATTTTAAGTAAACCATGACAGAGCGACTTGAATTTGATCCGACAAAAAACTATTTTAAACTTTAGCGTGACAGACCGACAAAATTCTATTTCAGACTTAAGCGTGATAGACCAAGAAAATATTATTTTCAACTTTAGCATGACTGATCGACGAAATGCTATTTCAAGCTTTGTGTAAAAATGTTATTTCAAACTTTTGTATAACAGATCGACAAAATAATATTTAAAACTTAAGTGTGACAGATTGCTAAAAATATGATTTCAAACTTAAGTCTAACAGACCTAACAAAACTTAAGCGTTACAGACCGACAAAAGTATTATTTCAAACTTAAGCATAATAAGCCTACAAAACTATTATATCAAACTTAAATATAACAGACCGACAAAATGCTATTTCAAATTTATGCGTGACAGACGAACAAAAAATGCTATTTCAACCGTAAGTATTATAAACTGACAAAAATATGCTATTTCTAACTAAGCGTGACAGATCAATAAACAGCTTTGTTTATAAAGATGCCTTGACTCAACTAAAATAAGATGCGTCTGTAAAATCTGCGTTTTTAGCAATAGAAATCATAATGATAAGCATGGCTAGCGACAGACAGAGCCTCTCATAGATTTGCAAAGACATTAAAAAAAGAAGAAAGTAACGCCATAAAATGTTCTTCATCCGTTGTTGTTTTTGTCGGTTGATCGTTTTGTTCCAATTTCGGCCGAGCATCAGCTGTTGTAATCTCAGCAAATGGCAGGATTGGCCGACATACGGCGATAAGCCGGCAAGGAATTCTAACAGATTAGAGACTCTGCGATGGAAGAAACGTAAATAAGGATTCCAACAAGCAAAAACAAAATAATAGAGATTTTCGATCGAACGGCAACTAAACTGAATCTAGTAAAACAGAATAGTCAATATTCTCCGGGGGGGGTCGTCTTTTCGATGCATACTCGTTTCTCTATATGAGGATTCATTCATTGGCTGGTCTGTCAGATTTAAGATTTTATAGTATTAGCAGCGGTCTGTCACGTTTTAAGTTCTCTCTCTCACTCACTCACTCTTTCCATTTTCTCTCTCACACGCACGCGCGTGCGCACCCCCATACACACACACACACACACACACACACACATATATATATATATATATATATATATACGAGCTGTTGCCAAGTTGAAATTTTTTACGATTTTTCTGTAAGTGAACGACATGCTTGATTAAATAAGCATAAAACACATCCATATTTCTCTATGAAAATCAAACGGGAAATAGCTTAAAAGAAGTAATAATTCTCATGGCTTAAACAAATAAACTCACGCCCAGTTTAAACGCGGCTGGTATCGACTAATAAAAATTGCAAATAAATTACATTAAATATAAATTAAATGAAAAAAAATAATTCAATGCTTAATAAGATTTCAAGACAGAACAATTCAAACAATTCTATTATAACAAATAATTAATAACATGGAGCTAATTATCAAAATAGATTTTCGTTAATGTAATATTCAAATCCGTTTTTTTTCTTGGATGTATTTCCTTTGATTAAATTGTATCTTTAGAAATCATGCTGGAATAAAAAGTCCATTTTTATTATGAAAATTAATTTGGTAAACAGTATACATTTTGTACATATTAATCAAATTGTCAACAAACAGACAGGAATACGACTTTCTTATAATAGATATATAGTCATATACAGACAGTCTGTTTCGCTGAATATCAGCTCTTCAGTTACACGATAACTCTAACCATTATTCCAAGGGAACAAGTGCTGATAAATGATATCTCAAATGTCTATTTATATAAAGACTTAACCACCGCTGCATTGTGTTCAATTTGTTTATTAACAAAGACCTTAGCATTATACTAAGAAGCAGTTGGCGTCGCCCAACTACAGTGCTCTACCTAAAAAAGCGGAGAAAATATATATAGCCAGCCACAGACAGGCTGTCTCACTGTAGCACAACTCGTTAGTGATTAACATACACTGGCAGGGATCGTACTTCAGCTTTTATGTCTTAAAATATTAAATTAATAATAATAGCAATCAACATTGAAACGTTCATATTATTTAATAAATAAATAAAAAAAAGAATATTCGCACAGCAACATACTTACATAGAGGCGACAATTTTTATTTCAATTCTGAATTTGTTGTGTCAATTCACAAACACTAGAAGGAAGGTAATATTGAAATAGTATTTGAATAAATAATTTTAATATGTCATATATTGAAATAATGTTTGAATACTTAAAAAGTGAATTGTTAAAGATGGCAATTTTTACGGTAAACAAAACGCAGAAAAACCCTTTTCTTCAAGTATTTAAATGGGTTTAAGATCATGTTATAGTTGCTAATTTTCTGTAGATTATATTTATATATACTTCTGTAAAGATATGTTTTGCATTTGATTATAATGTATCACACCGTTTTTTATATTTATAACTTGGCTTGACGAATTTTTATCCCGACCGACGTAAACAGATAAAAACTTACTATTTCTCTAGATACTTATAAGCAACGTCGAGCCTGGTCATTACTAAAATAGGTGACCAAATGAGGATTCTAATAACGTTGACACACCGGTTCTCGCCAGATCACTGAAGTTAAGCAACGTTGAGCCTGGCTAGTACCGGATGAGTGACCATTTGAGAGGACGAGGCGTTGTATGCACTGCAAGGTAAAAAATACCAGATTGGGAAACTGGCGCAGTCTATCCTTCTCTTGAGGGTAGATGGGCCTCTCTTAAGCCGTGGTAGGCAACCCACCTAGTAATAGCGTCACGATAAAAATAGCCATGATAGCCTTGGCGAAGCATCAAGTATTTCCAGCCATTAGAAAAAACGTGAAAGATTTACTAGAATTTGTTCACGTTTCACCAGCGTCTACTGCATTGGATGAAACTTTCTCTTTGTTTCAAGTGCTTTACGTACTCTCCACTTCGGAATTGTTTCCATTTGTCCTGGACTTCTTCTTGCAAAGGGACTCGGGCAATGCCGATTGAGGAGAAGTGCGATTACGGATTGCGCAACCTTTGCCTCACAATTACACGCGCAGCTACCCTTACAGGGGATATCTATTATCTTTCGAGACTGAACGGAGGTGATGAATGGACGACAAGAAAGTATACAGTTAAAATAAAAAAATAATTCAACATTATGTTTGCTCTATTATCAAGGGAAAGGATTGAAAACGATCTCATTTAAAAATCAAATCAATTATGTGATTATCTTAAAAAATAAGTGGATATACGAAGATAAAAAATACAACAAATAAGACCGTCTTTCGTTTGTCCATTTTTGTTCATACGTCACACGAATACAATCGGTTCCTTGCATTGCTATAGGCTTCTTATACTCCACCATATATATATATATATATATATATATATATATATATATATATATATATATATATATATGTATATATATATATATATATAATTTGAGGTTGCTATTTTTCAAAGGTAGAGTAACCAGTGAAATATAACGAGGTTAATACAAGAGTGCTCAATACGGAAGTAGAGTAAGTTACATTTTCAATTTACCTGAAGAGGTCTCTAGTTACTGAAAACTAGAAGACCGAAACATGCTCATGACTGTGTAGCAACAAATAAATCTTATGTAAAGACAAACTGAATATATATATATATATATATATATATATATATATATATATATATATATATTAGGTTGGGGCAGAAATATAACTCCTTTCATAATAAACTTTATTAATCAAAATAAATATCATTTTAATCGACACATTTTTGCCAACGCGAAACAAATTTATTTATCTCATTAGCATAGAAATACGAAGTTCTGGAAGCGATGAATTCATTGAAGGTGGATTCGACATCATCTCGGCTTTTGACGCATTTTTCACAGAGGAAGTTGTCGAGATGCTTGAAAAAGTGATAATGGGTGGACGAGAGGTCCGATGAATATTGCGGATGAGGCAGAGTGTCGTAGCCTAATTCGTTCATCTTCTGCAGGGTCCATTGAGCAACATGTGGGCGAGCGTTGTCATGGAGGAGAATTGGTCCCTTCATATTGACCAATCTCGAGTACATACGTTGGAGCTTCATGTGCATTTCGTCAATTTGCTGGCAGTAGTTCCTCGCCGTAATCGTTTCACTCGGATTCAAGAAGCTGTGGTAGATGAGATCGGCCGTAGACACCCAAACAGTCACCATAATCGTTTTTTTTTGTGCAATTTCAGCTTCGGAAAAGGTTGTGAAGCTTCTCCGGCATCTAGCCAGTGTGCTGAACGTCGCCGGTTGTCGTAGAGGATCCACTTCTCTTCACATGTCAGAATCCGTCCTAGAAATGGGTCGTTTTTTTTTGCGCAGAAGGAGCATAGAAGACATCTCAAAACGACGATTTTTTGATTATCTTTCAATTCATGCGGCACCCATTCATCCAAAATTTTTGACTTCCTTATTTGCTGTAAATGGCAGCCGACTGTTGAGTGGGTGACCTCGAGTTCACCAGCTACTTGTGTGGTTTTGCGAGGATCGGCTTCAATTTAGGCTTTCAATTGCTCGTTATCAACCGTAGTCGGCCGGTCGCGACCGTCTTCATCTTCGAGGCTCTCGTCACCATTGCGAAATTTCTTGAACCAGTGTTGTGCCACACGTTCGTTAGTGGATCTTGGGCCAAATACATCATTGATATCACGAGCTGTCTTCACAACTTTTCGGCCTAGTTTGAACTGGAACAAGAAAATCGCGCGGATTTGAATTGTATACAGACTGTTGAAAAGCCTGCAAAAAAAAAAAAACATTAATGAAGCGATTGAGAATAACACGATTCGATAGAGCGAAAAACGCGTTTCAAAGTTATATATAAAATGTCTATATACATATCAATGGATTAATTCAGGAATCATATATAAAATTAACATATGTGAGAAAACGATATTGCTTTTGCACCAACCTAATATATATATATATATATATATATATATATATATATATATATACATATATATAAATATATATATATAAATATATATATATATATATATATATATATATATATATATATATATAAAATTTAAAGTTTTTTAAAAGTAGATATAAAGAGTCCACCTTCAATACATTCGGACAATAAACTAATATTTTGGTTTTCTAGGCGTACAGCGCGCAACGTGAACAACGCCTTCTTGACAGAAGGAACTCAATTCAATCGAATCAAATAAAATCTAACCTGAAGACTTCAAAGACCAGTCCTGATCTCCATATCTTCAAAGACAATCTTCAGCACCTTCAGGTAAGCTTTGCGATTTTTTTATTTTTCAAAATTCTAAAAGAATGAAATATGCTTTATAAAAAAAAACAAATCAGATATAATGATATTAAACATTATGCCTATAATCCTTATTCGAACTTTGATCAGCATACATCACATGATTTTGATTATTGAAAATGTCTCAAATTAAAGGTGTAGGGTGTTCTGATCTATTGATATCTAATGACGCGGACTATGGCAACAGCATATTGTTTTTATTGTTTTGACTCTCGAGTATATATCCGACACAGACACAATTAATCAGTTGATAACCGCATCACTCTACATAAAAACATATAAGATATCAATGGATATATACCTGAGAATCAAAACAAGGAAAATAATATGCTGTTGTCATAGCTCTACTAATGACCATGGATCAAAGCTAATGCAAAGCTGATATATTTGAATTTTCAAATGAGTGCCTATACCTATAATATGCGATCTATGAACCATTTAAAATACTCAAAAGGAACTGAAAATGTCGCAGTGTTTATAAGTGGACGTATATTATCTACTGCTGAAATTCACTAATCGGAGCTATTTAAATTTACTACGCGTTTACACCCTTTGAATAAAACTAAATCAAACTAAATATAGCTTATCTTAAGCCCGTATGGCTAGCAGCAGGGTTCCAAAATTCATAATGATTGATTGATTAATTAGAAATACATACTATACATACAAGTACTTTATTAGGATAGAGAGACATATTCTATTAAAAGCAGAGGGTTACCAGGTTTGTAACACTCCAGAAGACTGTATTTAAATTTAGGCAGTCCATATTTTCATTCTTATGTAACGACAAATGAATAATAAATTAAGTAACACAAAATCTTCCCCGATTTTTATTCAGAAAAGGTATAATAATATTAATTTGCGTATATGTAATTTTGACAAAAAAACTAATCTTTTGGTTTTCAGTTGGCGGTCGCAAAAGGCAAAAATCGGGAGGTGGCACTCTACAAGCAGGTCCGCCAGTCAGAACATGCATGCCAGAAGCTAAGGCGTAGTGTGTCCTGCTTGCAGAATCATTTACAATATTTGCGACAGAAAAAACAGCGTTTCATCCAACAACAGATAAAAACTATGGATGACGCGGAACGAGAAATCCAACAGAAGATACACAAAGAAACGGCACAACTGAAGAAGGTAAGAAAAAGAAAAAAAACGTTCTATTTCTTGTTCTTTAGAAAAGTTTTATCGAAAGATTCATATGTTTTCATCTGTCCAACAATCAGTATCTGTTGCTATGCAACTATTCTTCGGATTTTTCCGGCTTTACGTGATCATGCCCAATGTTTTTTTTTCTTTTTAAAGTTCCAAGTTCCAATTTTTCTGATCAATCAGCACGGATAGAAATTCAGAATTGACATAATAATAATTAGATTGTTTCTGCACTACGGAACAGGTGCTGTAAAAAGTGGATATATTGACATGTTAAAAGAAATAAATGGTAAGATGAATAAAATCTATTTTGGAATACTAATGTTTCATACTTTATATATATATAAATATATATAAGAGTAGGTAGTAGTTTGCTTGAAGCATTGTTGGTAAAGAAATATATATATATATATATATATATATATATATATATATATATATTAAGCCAAAAACAATGCGGAGGAAGACCGGAAAAGATGAAGTAAAAAAGAAAAACAAACAGATGTAGACGAGTATGGTTGAGTAGAGGAGTGTCAAACCTTTATTTGACTATCATTCTTCACTTCAATGTATAATTATTTATTACCAAGTTGCTGGTATGTCCGGTGTATGTAAAGTCCATGGGTGGTGTGGAACTTTGATTAATTTCGAGAGAAAGGTACCCTTCTTTTTCAAAATAGAAGACAAAAGTGGATTCAAGATGGCGGAAAGAGCGTGGCAGTCCTGCAGAAATATTTTATTTTACTTATATATTTATTATATTATTTCTGTTGTAAGCTTTGGTTATATATTTATATATATATATGTATTTTTTAATTTTATTTTATGCAATATTGCATAATTTATAATTATTATTGTTACTGTTGTCTTTTTTTCCTCGTTTATCCGGTGCTGTTGTTGAAGTTTTTATTTATTATATATATATATATATATATATATATATATATATATATATATATATATATATATATATATATAAGGTGTCATTCGTAGTATTAGATGATATTGTATTACATTGATTATCTACTATTCTCATCTTATTTGATATTTTTATCAACATTTCGGCCAATGTAATCTCCGACCCTCTTAAAGTGCGTCTTGCCGAACTCAACAATCAATACCGAATTTCTCAATAAATATTTTACGTCATGCACGGGGAGAGATCTCTTACGCTAAGCCATGAGCAAGTAGAAATAATGAATTCAATCGCCTGTACTGAGGATTGAACGTTCAACCCTCAGAGCACTCTCACGTAGAAATGATCTTTACTAAACAAATTTCTCCAGTGCATCATGCGTCCAACGGAAATTACATCTAAATCGTGAGAAATCAACGGACAGAACGTATTATCAAGCTACATGGTCGCATCTACAAATAAACGAAAACCTGTTCTGTTGGAGTGTTGGGGGAGTGTCTGAGTGTTTGTGTTGTTCAGAAATGAATCATTGATACTTTTTTATGATTAATAAAATATTATCTGTCGCACGTATAAAAGAGGCTGGCCTCAACAATATTTTGAGGAAAGGTAGAAGGAAAGTAAGAAGTGGGAGTTTCAATTGGGGGAAAAAGATAAATATTCATTCTTATTTAGTTCGACAAGATCAAAAGACATTTTATTTGTTGATTTACAAAACGATTCTGCTTAATAATTCCATGCAAAAATATGTTTGACTATCTATTCAAAACTATATACACGCCCATATTTATGTATTTATGAACACGCACATATCTTTTACGATCTTCAAACTTTATTTACACACATATATACATGTTTATATATATATATATATATATATATATATATATATATATATTTACACACACATATGTAATTATTTAAGCGACCTGTTATAAAAGTTCAGGACAACATGATATCGTCAGTTTCAAATAAAAAAAAAATCTATGAATGATAGCATCGCATTGAGACTGAGGGTGTCATATTGCTGGGAAATTCGGTAACACATTAGATAAATAAATATAACGCTCTTTAAAATTTCAATTTTTAATACTCGAGCATTCTGCTTTCTTCCTGCTTATCATAGCTCCTCATGTACTGAGCACTATTGAAATAAATACTGAAAATTTATATATAAATGATAGATGAAATATTAAATCTCCTAATATATATATATATATATATATATATATATATATATATATATATATATATATATATATATATATATATACTAGCATGGGTGCCCGGCGTTGCCCGGGTATTTAGAGGTGTATGTTGAGCAAAAAAAAAAAAAAAAGAAGCGGTCAATTGTTTTTAAATTTGACCCCTATTATGACCCCTTACATTTTATTGTTTTGGGCTGAACAAAAGTTATTAAGTTAGATCCATGTCATACTAACCTATACCTAAAATTTCAAGTGTGTAGACCCAAAATTGTCGGAGGAGTTTGATAGAGTTCTCAAAGGTCAAATCGTTGAACTTTGACCCCTTAATCGCCAAATTTCTGGCCCAAAACCGATCACATCGATTTTCCCAAATCTAAGTACCCTGTATATCAAATTTCGAGTCTGTAGACTAAAAATTTACAGAGTTATTGCGTAGAGAAATGTACACATACACACACACTTTCACTTTTATATATATATATATATATATATATATATATATATATATATATATTCGTTGATCCTCATTCAAACTCGTGCAAAGTAAAGTCTCCCTGATATATCAGGGAGACTTTACGTTGCACGGGTTTGAATGAAGATCAACGCATAATCCAAATTATAATACTACCATGGTCATCGAAATCGGGAAAATCGCCCATATTTCAATCAAATCATTTGATTGCTTACGCTAGTCGGGGATCAACCCCGGTGCATCGAGGGAAGCTTCACATGCCTCCCCGCCTTTACTTAGTCCAGAATACATTGTAGTTTACATGCCACGGTAGAAAACCTAGTTTTGGTTTTATAAAATCATTATATATAACAGCTTGCACTAAAATATTAAATTCAAAAGTCAAGTTTAATGGTTTAATTGTGCTCTACACAGAAACATTCATTGTGAACGTACCTTTGTCTTATCAAATGACCTACTGTGAATTTTAGAAGCCGGGCCCTCCTGCTTGTGCGTTTATGAATCTTCTCAAATGCATTTTGGGTGTTAGGCTGCATAAGGGTGTTAACTTTGATCCAAATCGGACTAATCTTTCTTTAATTGGAGTTTTCGATTATCAATTTTCGATATTTCTCAGCGGCATTCTAATGCCAAAAATCTTGTGACATTGCGTAAAAGCTGTAAAGGAAGACACGAAAACACGTTTAAGTAGAAAGAATTTCTGGTACAAGAAAGGTTGAATACAAAGAAAAGTTTCAATATTTTCCCACTAGCAAGTTAAAATGTATGTAGCCTCGCGTAAGATCGCGATATTTCTCAATACGAGTATTAGCCTCGTAGTTTATATAGCAGAGTCAATTATATGTAAATGGATAAGTCAACTTAACACCCATTTCCTAAATATTTTACTCCGCGGGGATTACTTAATACTTTTTTCCTTTGGGATTGATGTATATGTGATCCGTAAATTTTCTTTTTCCTTTCCGCTCGGCGTCGTTCTGGAGCTACTTAGAGGGGCTTGATATCAAAATGTGTTATGAAATCGACATATTTGCGTCGTCATTATCTATATCGTATTTTATATATCCTTAATTAACGGGCCATATATATGTATCTATGTACGCGTGTTTGCGAGATATAACGGACTGTTGTCCTCGTCCTAAATATCCGTTTTAACGGCCCGTGACTCATCTAGTGTTATAGGTGCGTGTGTGTCAATACGTAACGGAAACGATATACCTGTCTGCTGCTGTTGGGAGTTTCTTCAACCATCTTGGGGAGCTGGACCTGCTAAAAGGAAAATGCTTCATAAGACATAGACTAAGCCGTTGTAAAATTTAATATATTTTATCCACTTCCAGGTATTCGTCATAGCAAAAGGGGAGTGATCGATGATCTCTCGGCTTGTGGGATTTTTTTATGTCTTCATTGTGAGACCATCCCCTGCCTCATCGGGAGACCATTTTAGCCCATCTGTCTTTCTCGGCGTCTCGGACCAAACTGAAACCATGCTTGAGTGAATCAAGGCATGTGACATGTAACAAACCACATCCGGTCCCCGCTTGCACACTTCCGGTGCAAACTCACCGGGTCACAAAGTTTGATATGTTATCAAAACATGACGATTCTAATCACTAGATAGATAGATAATTATATAGACATATATATATATATATATATATATATATATATATATATATATTACAATAGAAAAATGTAGGCATAAAAAGTAATATGGTTAAGCTTAAACATGGAAAATTAAAGGACTAGTTGTTAAAACAGAAAAAGAATAGGACAAGATATTATAGTAAAAAATATAATATATTTGTAACTTAAAATATTGCAGCATTAAGAATTGATTATATATTATGGTAAAAAATTGAATTTAAAAATATATATATATTTAACATATCTTTTAACATATTTTATTAACTGTTTGCTCATATATATATATATATATATATATATATATATATATATATATATATATATATATATTCAATTTGTCTTTGCATAAGCAGTAATTTGTTGCTACACAGTCATGAGCATTTTTAGGTCTGCTAGTGTTTAGTAACTAGAGAACTCTTCAGGCAAAAAACGCGTTTTCGTAAATAAGCGCTGTTGCCTGAAGAGGTCTCTAGTTACTAAACACTAGAAGACCGAAACATGCTCATGACTGTATAGCAACAGATTACTGCTTGTGTAAAGATCAATTGAAAATGTAACTTGCTCTACTTCCGTATTGAACACTCTTGTATTAACCTCGTTATATTTCATTGATTACCCTACTTTTGAAAAATAGCAACTTCAAACTATATATATATATATATATATATATATATATATATATATATATATAGATAGAGAGAGAGAGAGAGAGAGAGAGAGAGAGAGAGATAGGAGATAGATAGATATACATATAACAGACAAATGCTTCTACCCAGCTATTATCAAACTGAGGTGCATAGTTTGAATCGCCCAAGCGACCCTTTCTCATCTGATGTAGGTGTCTTTTATGTGTGCGGGAAAATAATATTATTTATTTGTAAATGTTCTGGAGTTTTTGGATTTTGATATTTTATGTATTATTCTGTACTTTCTTTCGTACACGACACAGGATTTTTCCATCCTTTTTAATGCTAAACACTCGTAGTGTCTGCTTTTGCACACCTAGTTTAATTAACACCCAGCGTCGAATGTTAGAGTCTTTTGCCGATGCCTATCCTTATACTTATACCAGGCGCTTGTAATCGCCAGCACTTAGTCTTAAATCGTCGCGATAGTTGGTGAATATTGGTGCAAATCTTCAATAGTTATCGTCATTATTTTGGTTAAATTCAGACATTTCTATCTCTTATGAGATAACGGTGTTTTATGGATGAATAGTTTTGTTTAAGGTTTCACCGTTTCAGATAAGTTGAGTCACATGTTTTTTCACGGTAAAATGTATTTATTGTGTCTTTTGGTTCCAGTTTTCGAAGCAATAAACGGACTTTCTTAGAATCCGCTCAATCAGCACAATCAATGTTAAACTGATCTTCATACCTTCCAAAGTACTAGGCTAAAGTGTTGTTTTCGTCTGGGCCGTAACTGAAAATGTAAATCGTGTTCGCGACTGCGTTTTGCGAGAACGCTATATTGCTTTCTTTGACTTAATTTTTCTTAAAGTTTTTCTTAAATTTGTTTCCTTTGTTATTCTTGTCGCATCTATTTTGTTATTGCTGTTCTAGTAGTTTATTTTTCATTGTTGTTCCAATAACAGTTTTTGAAATATTTCTTCCATTTTCTGTTGTTGTTTCTCTCTGGTTCTGTTATTGTCGTATTTAACCAATTGAGCCTCTCTGTTTTCTGCTGTTGTTGCATTTTCCTATTTTGCTGCAAATCCATTTGTGTGAAAGCAGACTTTAAGTCCTCCGTTATTTTTTTTAATCTTTTTAAATTTCCATTTTATTGTAAGAATAAGGAAGAAAAGATGGTATATGACTTCAAAAGTATTAAAACAAAAACAAGTATCTGTTTTTCACGTAACCCTTTTTTTTAGTTGATAAGTCGAAATGAGAGTTTGTGGTTCAAAGAAAATTTTTTTTTCAGAATTTTGTAGAGTTGGGTGCAAATTTAAGAGTAGTTTACTGGTCATTAAAACATGTTTAGTCGTTCTGTTCTACTGTATCGATTTTCTGAAAAATTCGTTTTTAGCGTTTTTGAGACATTATCTGCTCGTTCGAATACTTCATCGCAAGGTCGATGTTATTGAAATGGGTCATTTGCAATACCACATTATTAGTTCCAGTACAGTTGCTGTGTTACACTGTGGTATTTAAGTTGTGACTTTTCAACGCTCGTTCTGGAATCCTTATCGCTATTGCTGAAAATTCGGTTTCCTTCATGAGTTCTCGAAACCTCGTCACCAGTTGTTGTAGCCCTAAATAAAAGAAAGTGCGAACAGCAGATTTGGCTAGAAAGAATATATTGTACAAGGAGGTGAAAAACAAAGAAATGTCGTCTGTAAATTCCGACTAGTAAGTTAGACAGTCTGTCTGTCGCGGTATTTCCCCACGAGGGTATTAATCTCGTGGTTTATATAATTGTTAGAACAATCGATTATGCATGAATGGATAAGTCGCCCATAACAAAAACCTATTTAAGAACAAATCCAAACACATGAAGTGCATTTGTGTGAAATTGAAAAATAATTTGCCCAGCCGTTCCGTAGTCCATAGGGAACGAGCGCACACAAAAACACAAACACACCCAAAAATGTTTATACAAACACACACACATACATACACACACATATATAACTAAAATTACAGAGATAAATATAATATCAGAATGTATCGAAAAAATAAAAGGCTCAATATTCTATGTAAAGCAATTTAAAAAAAAACAAGAAAATTTATAATTAAATAATAATTGAATAAACTAAAATGCATTATAAATATAATTATATATCGTTTAAATGTATTATAAATATAATTATAATGCTGAAAATGTTTTAACTCATATATTTTCTAAAGACAACTTGTTCGTCAGAGGATGAACATTAGCAATATATATATATATATATATATATATATATATATATATATATATATATATATATATATATATATATATATATATATATATTACTTTTTTGCTATAATAATTAAATACCTACATACACTAGTGTTTCATCCTTTCGGGATTCTTCAGTGCAGGGTGTCACGATTAACACCAGCCGAACGATTCGAACCCCGCACCACGAGACATCTCTGGCTCGATTATATATATATATATATATATATATGAATTTAAAATGGAAATGACGAAACAAAATGCTAAACTATTCGTCTGTTAAATGGGTTTTATTCAAAAGGCTGTTTTCAAATGTGAAGTATATATTTTCGGCTTCCGGTTACTCTTTGGTATTCACTATATATCGTTTTGTTCCCTTCTTTTTTTAGTGATTCTATTCGTAAATTTGTTGTAGAATCTTTTAAATGGTGAGGTATTATACCTTGGTGTTTATTATTATTTGTTTACTAGCAATGCAGATAAGGTTACTACAGCCAGGAAACCTCCTTAAGACTTTTGGATATTCTACCTAAAAATGCGATTATTTTTTCAATCTAAAGTTATCTCTAGAATACCATAATTCCATTCTATGATATCAATAAAAAACGACAGTCCCTCAGGATGTTGGAGAATCGTAAAGTCAGAAATACCGATGCCTATCGGGAAAAACTCGATAAAGTTTTAAGTGCTAACTATTGTATGCCTTACATAAAATTGTACGGAATGCTGGTTGTCATTTTCCACTCATCAGTATCCCGAGATTTTATAATTTCACTTCCGAATTACGTGTCGAATACTGTTGTCATATTTAGCTTAATAAATCACTGTTCTATTTTAGGGTTGTTTATAAGATGCAAACACCAATCTATAATTTGATTAGACACAATCTTTCTTCTTCTCTGTAACTTCTCTTTCACTAACGTATGTTACTAAACTATCTTTTTATGCCTTCTTCAGAATTGTCTTATTTATTTCCCGCTTCCTGTGCTCAAGCTCGTTTGACTCGTTGGTCTAGGGCTATCTATAAATTATAATACAGCTTCCTACTCCAGTAGTTTATATCGAAGAACCGCCGGCCTGTGTAACACTGTTCCAGCTGACTGTGTTGCTCTGACCTTTATTTTACAAGAATAAGGCCAAATTGTTACCTAATTACATCGAGTGGCTACACGCATTGTCATGAGCGATTTCCATAAAAATCATTAAAATTGTTAAAATATGCACACAGGTGACACTCAGTTGACTATTTGTAACGTATTTTGCACTGAGTTGACAGAGGTAATTAGATTTAAGTTTTAATACTTGAAATACGATACCTATTCTTAGCAAACTCTGCGCTTGCACTTTTATATGGGATAAAACGTTCACGAATGCAAAAAATATTCGTGTAATTTTTGGGAGGGATTAACTGATAAAAAAGCACTTGTTTATTTTATAGATGCATCAACTCATCAGTATGATAGGTTTATTTTTATTGTTAACGTTTATGTATTTTTATTTTTTTTTGGGGGGGGGGCTGGGTGCGCCCAGCCATGCCCAGTCATAAAACCCTCCCATTTAACTATGTCTTATTTTATTCAATTTTCGTATTTATTATTACAGAGCCAAATTCTCCATTGAATGTTATATATATATATATATATATATATATATATATATATATATATATATATTATCGGCAAATTATTAAAGCAGTCTTAAAATTAAACGACTTTAATCTATGAATGAATTTGCGCATGCGCAAAAGAAATAGAAATAGTCCGGCAAGTTAAAATGGACATTTTCCATTTCAAGTTGCCGACATATCTGTACGCATCATTCATCCATCCAAACAAATATTTTACTAATTATTAACCACTTTTGGTGCATCATAACACTTTCCTGGTAATTCCAGTGTTATGTAATCAGTAGTTAACTATTTTCATATAGTAACACACATACGTACGTCTACTGTTTTATTTATATAGATTTCAATGAATATGAAGTCAAACGCTGCGCAAATTTGGTCTGTTAATTGCGGAAATAGCATGAGTATAACTTTAATGTATTCTTTCCATTGACTTAAGAATTTAAAACCCATCTAATGCATGCATTAAAAAAATAATCTCTGTAAAATAAATCATAACATTTTAAAAGTATACGGGGTTGGATTAACTCAATGGTCTTCAAAATATCTATTTTCCTACATCTCGACGAGGACAAAGTTTGGAACAATATCGGTTGGAAACCCCAGCTCCTCAAAAAGCGGAACCCTGGATTTGGAAAAACATGTCAAAAAACACCTCAGTCTTAAACAATCTCCTCTTCACATGACCGAGGACGGAAAAGATAAAGTGTAGTATTAGACCAGAAACTACCTTTTGGTCCATATCAAACGTGCCAAGAGGTAAATTTGAAATACAATTGACACCGCTAAACGCGCTACTAAGGCGGACGCATCTTCCGAGTACGTGTTTTTTCCTTTTCTTTTTGTGTTTAAAAGGTTGTTTTATTCGAGTTGAACAAGAGGAATGTGTGTCGATCTTTTTTTTTTCATTTTTTTTTTCTTTGCCTCATTATTTTTACTTTTGCAACGATTGACCGGCTCATCTCGATCGTGTCACACCTGTAGTTTCCGACATCGACTTTGAAGCTTCAATCATTCACTTGTCCTATCCCCCCTCTCACCTTGCTATCTCCATGTCAACAGTTGCATCTTACAATCATAAGCGTTCACATATATATACACACACACACACACACACACACACACACACACACACACGCACACACATACATAATATTGGAGAGAAATTGAAGGCTTACGGAGAGAACCTAACTTCCTATGGAGAGAATTATGCCCAAATAGATTTCCCCGGTATGACTACACCACACTAACTCATTATCAAAGTTATGTCGCTATTAGTAACAGTACTAAGCTAGAGACTCCACCAGACTAGATGAATTCTTGCCTTGAACTCTAATACAACTAACTAATCACTAAGTGAGAGGGGAATTAATGTATTTAATTTCCTTACAAACTCAGAATGTGAGAAGTAAAATAGAAATAAATAGAACATTGGAATAGCATGTATCTCATATAAACATTAAGTATTAGCTAGCAAAAGGGACCGATTGATTTCTGAGAACATCCATTGAAGTTTGATGTAACCAAAATTATAGTAAACTTGATTTTAATGGGTATGTTAAAGTATTTCTTTCCTTTTTTAAATACATAAATATAAAAATAGCCATTAAGAACGAGTTCAAGTATATTTAGTAAACATTTTCTTGTGAAAGGTATTATTTCACTTGGCATAGATCAAATGGCTATTTAAGTAAACTCATATAAATTATATACGAAAACCTCTGAAAGAATAAATAGGAATGACTTGATTCAACCAACTATTTGTTGACAAGTGTTATGATATTGACAAATGTACTAAACTATTCGTTCATACATGCCTCATGTAACAGCAGATGTGCTGAACTATTAGTTAAGACTTGAATCACACAACGGCAGATGTGCTGGACTATTAGTTAAGATTTGAATCACAGGACGGCAGATGTGCTGAACTATTAGTTAAGACTTGAATCACACTACGGCAGATTGGCTGAATTATTAGTTAAGACTTGAATCACACAACGGCAAATGTGCTGAACTATTAGTTAAGACTTGAATCACACAACGGTACATGTGCTGAACTATTAGTTAAGACTTGAATCACAACAGCAAATGTGCTGAACTATTAGTTAAGACTTGAATCACACAACGGCAGATGTGCTGAACTATTAGGTAAGACTTGAATCACACTACGGCAGATGTGCTGAACTATTAGTTAGACTTGAATCACACAACGGTACATGTGCTAGACTATTAGTTAAGACTTGAATCACACAACGGTACATGTGCTGAACTATTAGTTAAGACTTGAATCACACAACGGCATATGTGCTGAACTATTAGTTAAGACTTGAATCACACAACGGCAGATGTGCTGAACTATTAGTTAAGACTTGAATCACACAACGGCAGATGTGCTGGACTATTAGTTAAGATTTGAATCACAGGACGGCAGATGTGCTGAACTATTAGTTAAGACTTGAATCACACTACGGCAGATTGGCTGAACTATTAGTTAAGACTTGAATCACACAACGGCAAATGTGCTGAACTATTAGTTAAGACGAATCACACAACGGTACATGTGCTGAACTATTAGTTAAGACTTGAATCACAACAGCAAATGTGCTGAACTATTAGTTAAGACTTGAATCACACAACGGCAAATGTGCTGAACTATTCATTTGTGACTTGCATCATGTATCAGCATGTTCGCAGTGATGCTTAAAATAATAAATCAATGAACACTTATCAAGGATAAAAAGATTCGTTAACATACATTTAGAGCGACAATATTTACAGACGTTTACATCTTCGGCAGAAAACTTTGTTGTATAAACAAAGGACGTGCTTTTACATGTATATACTATTGCTATTATGTTCAATTTAATTTCGAACGTTATTTAATGATTGATGTTGGAAAGATATAGGAAGCCAAGTTAAACATTTTTATTAGAGTTTTTTTACTCGTATATCCATTAAAAAGTATTTGTATTTAATTATCAGAGCATAGTATGTACGATCAAGTTATAGGATCGAACGATAAAAAAGTATCAATGCTGGCGTCCCTCAGGCTACTATCTTGGATACAACTCTCTTCCTGATATTCATCAACGATTTGCTAAATCATATTCTTAGATCTGTCGTAGATATTGATGCAGACGATACTACAAATTATAGCAACACTTCAAAGATAGACAATGACCCAAGGTCTCTTTTATTGTCTTTTCTAACCTTGAACACTTTGTGCAATGCGGAAAGTAGTTGATTAATTTCAATTCATCCAAAGCCAAGCCCCTCTCCTTCCATCAAATAAGCTCTGATTTCAATCTGACCTTAATTAAAACGAATAGCTCTCATTTCAGGAAAGCACCAACAAACGTTTGGAACTGACCGTCACTCCTGATCTGAAATGGAGCACATGGTCAAATCTGTTGGCAAGATCGTCGGAAAAATGGTTAAATAAAGACATCTCACTGCCGATGCAATTCTCTACCTGTATAAAACCAAGTACGTCCCAGGATAGAGAACTGTTGCCACATCTGAGCAGAAATTGTTGGGAGGCTCCTATCCTTCCTTGACAGAGCTCAATACCGGTTTGAAACTTAGTCGGTGATGCAAACACTTTCCCACAAACACTTTCCCACAGAAAGTCGTCATTATTTTCATGACAGATGCTCGTCTGAGCTTAAATTTATAGTCCTCCTTGTCAGACTTTAACAAAACTCACTCGACTAGTTACAGCCTGTACCCACAAATTCCCCCACTTTCTATCCGTGTCTAAATCGAAACACAGATTTCATAAACAAAGCTTCTTTACTAGAACTGATACATTGTGTAATTCTGTCCATTGGCCAGCTTTCCAGCTGACTATAATATGATTGTCTTCAAGTCTAATGTAAACAAGTTCTTGTTGAACCGGCCTCTTAAAAAATAAAATCATACTTAATTTCCACCACTATTAACGATAACTACGCTGTTGTGCCGGTGATAACCATACATTCATTAACCCTTATCCTCGAGTGGACCTCGGGCTGGGATAAGTGGTGATTCACTTGCAAAAAAAAAAAAAAAAAAACTACCATAAACGTGTATTAGAAGTTATAATAGGACAATGGATTCCGACATGCAGAAAAAAATTGAACCAATCAACATTTACCGGCGTCTGCTGAACGTTTAGGAAGCAGCTGCATTTGATGCCAGTTAAGAGATAGGTGCGACGATTTCAGAGTGGCGACAGAAATGTGAGCGACAAAGCGAACTCCGAACAACCATGCACAGAATTACACCCTTGGCTGGCAAAAGTGAAATTAGAATTACGTTGAATATGAAGAAAAATAAATTCAGGAACAAAACGGACGCTCATTTGAATGGTATCATTCCCATCTTCGGGGCTCTTAAACATTTTTGAGTTAAAAATAGTTTGCATTACTTTTGGAACGATCCTCGTATCTATCAATCTAACTATCTCTCTCTCTCTCTCTCTCTCTCTCTCTCTATATATATATATATATATATATATATATATATATATATATGTATATATATATACACACCAAAATATACATATATACAGTTACGAAAAAAAGGAAGTCAGCACTTGTCATTTTTGTAAAAAACCGCAAATGTAAACTAAATCGAATATAACTCTTTACCTCATTTGATTCGCCTTTTATTTCTCTATAATTTTACCTGTTCATATTTGATTTTTAACTGAAGTATCCAAGTGTTTACGTCAATTTAAAAAGGTAACTTCAAATCGAGAAGGCAAATAGAAACTCCGCGGCAACAAATGAGCTTAAAAACAGCTTAAAATATCCACATTTTAACCAACAAAGACTCTAATAGTAATTGTTGTTGTTCCAGGTTATACAACTCAACATTTCGTCCATATGCCTCGACTTTCTCTTAATAATCGTCAGAAGCTCATTAATCACCAACTTTCTAGTTTATCCAATCGAGAAATCGGTCGCAGATTGAAATGTGATGCAAAAACGATACGAGTGACTGTGTAAAAGCACCGAAAAACCGGCAGTGTTCGTGATGCTCCTAAATCTGGTCGTCCTAGAGTTACTTCTTACAGGGAATGCAATGATATTAATATCCGCAGCCTACAAAAACAGATTTGAAACGGCTCCTCAAATTTAACAAAAGAGTGGCCTTGTTAAAAAGACGCAAGCCAATAATTTATGTAAAGAACAGAAAGCGCTGTCTGGACTTCGTCAGATGCAATGAAGATCATGACTCTTCATATTGATCGAAAGTGATTTTTAGCGACAAAAGCTAGTTCAATAGCCTAGGCAGTGGAAGGAAGGACGAAGAATTTAATCCCAGGTGCAGAGTTTCAATGCTGCAAGGTGGTAAAGGTTCAGTTATGTATATATTGTTTAATTAATTGGAATTCATTATTGAGATGAGTGTTATTTATTAATTTGTTTATTTATTGCGAACTATTATCCTCATCTTTTCTTTTTAGTTGTTGTTTCACGATGTTTTGGCCAACTATTCAGTTTCAGGTGAGCATTGTCTGAAGATAGCGGTTTCAGTCCTACCCAAAGCCGGTTAGAGGCTTACTTGGCCAAAACGTGGTGAGACGACAACAACTATGGAAGGCAGCAATTGTTGGGCATACAGTTAGAAGATTCGGAGTTCCTATCCCGTAGCGGTTACCACCGTACGATTCAGTTTTGGTGTAGAGCATTATTAGTGCCAATGGTCCAGGACCTATAGTTAACTTGCAAGGTCGAATTAATTCAACCAAGTACATTAATATGTTGACTGAGCATTTTCTATCCTATTTTGGCCGAAATTTAGATGATCATCTCATCTTCATGCAGGATAATGCTCTCATTTACATAGCTGGCATGTCAAGAGGTTCCTTGAAGAGAATTATTTTCCATGTATGGATTGCCCTGCACAATATCCAAACTTAAATCCTATCGAAAACGTATGGCATTGCATCAAAATTTCAAATATGGAAAACTTTGGAGAAAATTTAAAGAAAAATAGGATGCCATTTCACTGGAGTATAGCTGCAGACTAATATTAGAAATGCCCAAACGATTGAAGGCTGTTAAATTGCAGAAGGATTATGCTACTAAACATGAACTAATTCATTGTGTTTCTGTTGTATTTGTGTTGCATTAATGTCCTAAAGTTACATTTAAATAACAATTTTCTATTACGCGGAGTTTCTTTTTGCCTCTCGATTTTAAGTTAATTTTTTTTAATTGACGTGAACCTTAGGATACTTCAATTAAATGTCCATTATGAACGGGTAAAAGTATAAAGTAATAAAGGGCGAATCAAATAAGGTATTAGTTGTTTAAGCAGTTACATTAAATTTAACAATTTAGCTTTTTGGTGCAATATATATATATATATATATATATATATATATATATATATATAGAGAGAGAGAGAGAGAGAGAGAGAAGGAAAGAGAGAAAGAGAGAGAGAGAGAGAGAGAGAGAGAGAGGAATTAGAGAAAGAGATAAAACCGCATGAATATTCCTTATGTTAAGTTATAAACGTTTTTGTTGAACAGTGGAAGATCACTAAACTCCTAATATACGAGTGGCGTGCAATAAGTAATGCCCCTGACCCACTTCCCATAGCAGTAGAGCAACGAAACTTGGCACAGTTATTAGTCTTTCTCTGCATAGGAACCACCCACTCAGAGTTATGCATTTCTCCCATCGTTTGATGCAGCTCTGGAGACCGTTTTTGTAGAACACCCCAGATTGGTCCTCCAACCATGACGTGACTTCAGAAATCAAGACTGCATCATCTGGGAAACGCTTTCCTTTCAAAAACAACTTCATGGCTGGGAAGAGATGAAAGCCAGAGGGTGCAAGGTAAGGAGAATAGGAAGGATGGGGAAGGATTTCATAACCATACGCCCGTGCTTCTGATCTGGTGACATGCTAGTTGTAGACCGGAGCGTTGTCCTGCACGAGGAGGGTACCTTTGCTGATTTTGCCCCGCCTTTTGATTTTGATAGCTTCCCTTAATTTCCTCAAAAGTGAAGCATAATAGGCTCCTGTAATTGTGGTACCTTTTGCCAGGAAATCTACTATCACTACTGCGTCCTGGTCTCAGAAGACTGTGAGCATGACCTTGCCAGCGAAGGGCTGCACCCTTGCCTTCTTTGGAGGTGGTGAGTCCAATTGCTTCCACTACATTGACTGGGCTTTGGTATCTGGATAATAGAGATGGACCCATGTTTCATCCTGTGTAATCAGTCTTTTGAAAAACTTTGACTCATCTTCTTGGCACATCTCCAAATTAATCCTCGAGCACTCGACGCGTTATCGCTACTGGAATGGTGTGAGCAACCTGAGAATCCATCTGACAGAAACTTTATGCATATGCAAATGGTCATGAATGATAGTTTCCACAGACCCTATACTAATCCTGACATCTTGGGCTATTTGGCGATCTTCCAAACTGGCAGCCTCAACTTGACGGGTAGATGCCTCATCAATGGCAGAAGGGGAGCTGTTTCCAAAGACTTCCGGCCATGTTTGAATTTACGATGCCGGCGTTTTACAAGATTATATGATGGGGCATTATCACCATAAGTTTCTTTCATTTCATCAAAAGTCTCCTGTGGTGTGCGTCCTTTCAAATACGAGAACCGGATCACTGTTCGACATTCAACAGGCTCCATTTCACACCTGACTCAGTTCACACACCTGTAAAACAGAAACCACAATTAGTTCAGAGCTGTAATTTGCCACATAACCCGTGGAGATATAAATCATTTTACATGCAAAATTTCAGCTAGATCAGACAACTGGAAGTGGGTCAGGGACATTACTTATTGCACGCTCCTCGTATATATATATATATATATATATATATATATATATATATATATATATACATATATACTAGCAGCACGCCCGGCATTGCCCGGCCGTGAAATACGCTTAAATATGATATTTTGATTAATGCAGAGTTTGTATTTATTATATTATATTGGATCCAATATAAAGTAATGATTTAAAATTAAAAAAAAAAAAAATGACTCATGTGCCACCACCTAGAATCGAAACCAAAACGTTTACCCTACGATTTATTTTTGCCTCCGCTCTTAATGACTGAGTTTTTAAAGCATATTTGCTGCAAGGCTAAAGATTAAAACACGAACCAATAGCCACTACGTTAAGCGTGCATATTAGTAATGCCGTCGTTCAACCTTCACCTGGCAAATTCCATTTAACATTTTTTTTACACTTTTGTACCCATTTTCCGGGCTAAAAGCCAAACATAAAGTTTCGCATGGGTTCAAATACCTTATATATAAAGTTTCATGTCTGTAGGCTAAAAACTGACAGAGGAGTATGTAGGCAAATTTTTTTTAACAAAAATATATACACATACATAAATATATATGGATAGAGTTTTCTGTTTTCTATATACTTTTTACACAAATATTACGCAAGTATAAATCATGTAGAATATCTGCATGAATATAATTACACGTAATAGTTAACTAAAGATGATCATTCCATAAGAAAACCGAAAAATCTAATAGGGAATTAATTTAAATGAATATTTAAAAAAATATGCAAATTTGCTAGATCTTTTGCTAGTGAATGCAATTCCACGACCCATATATAAGAATGTTTTATTTTATTTTTAAATAAATAGTAAAAAGCCTGTTTCTTTACTTTCTTGGCCTTCAGGCTAAGCTCAAAGTGTAGTTTCTTCAAAAAAAAAAAAAATAAATAAAAAACCACACACACGATATGATTTAGGAATCTTAGGAAGGACGACTCCCGGTGTGAATGAGAACTTTAGTTAGGATCAAGCATAGACTAGCAAAGGTATAGTGACGAGGATGACCATAGACACCCCATCCCTAATTTTTGAGTGGCCTTGTGCCTAAGCTTTCGTTTATTTCTGTTTTAGTAGTAAACTTTCAGAGTAAATAATAAATATACAATTTAAAGTGTAGAATCTGTTCTGATGGTACACTCAAGTAAATTTGTCCTTGGTCACTGGAAAGGAAACCCTCTATATTGAGATAATTATTATTTTTGGCCCCTACAAAAGTGCCCCTTTTGCCCTTCTTTTGGGGTGCGGGTTTTTCTCCCACATTAAAAATGATCTTGTGTCACATTTTTCTTTCGTGGGGAAGCAAATAAATACCAATAAAAAAAGAGTCTTTAATATCAATATCAATACACAAAAAGACTCAAATTTATAGGAAGAGATAGATAGATAGATAGATAGATAGAGAGAGAGAGAGAGAGAGAGAGAGGAAGGGAGGGAGAGAGCAGGCATTAAAGTTTACAAAATGTGTAATATAAATAAAGTTATCAGAGTATATTGACATTTGTTTAAAAGTAGTTCAGGCGAAAAAAAAAATGCACAACATGATTTATGCATTATTATTCTCAATATGAGTTAGTTGCCCCATGCTAAAATATACATTAGTTTTCAACTTAAGATATCCTTGTAACATTGATAAATAATTCAACCTGGCTGTTGTTACTAATGATAGGTCATGTTCTTAAATATATTCTTTTTTCGCCTTTTATGTTGATTCAACCACTATCTAATTTGTCTTCTTACTGAGTATATAGAGAAAGAGTGGTTTACTTGTCCCATTTAATTTGTATAAAGTGTTTGTACACACCAGAAACGCAATAGTAAATTAGATAGCGAAACAGTATATCGGTTTCCTTTCTTATTAACCATGAAAGAAAATTATAGGAATAAAGAGACATTTTATTTTAGTAATGCAAATAAGAATTTTAATAGAGTTTACATTATTATTACAATTTATTTATTTTCATTTCATGATTTTGCAATCTGGAAGATATCTAAAAATAAAACTTAATCTTAAGAAGGAAATTGGAATTTTGGGAATTTATTCTCGTTGTTCTGTGTTATCTATGAATCAAATGCGAATCTGATATTTTTTTCAATTTTCTAATGAGACGCTCTTCTCCAAAAACCCTTAAAAATAAAATTCACACAAAAAATTTACTGAAATATTTATTTATGGTATGTAATACGTATTGCTAAATTTCACACAAATCTGAAAACTCAATAAATCGTAAAACCAATATTTGCCTTGAAGCTTTTATTTAAAATTTACAATAACTTGTTAATTAGCATAGAAATTATCCTATAATGCAACCCTATACACATACATGCATATCTATACACGCCATATTATATATATATATATATATATATATATATATATATATATATAAATATATATATATATATATATATATATATATATATATATATATATATATATATATATAAGAAATAAAAATTACAATAAGTTTACCAAGGTAATCAAAATGGTAAACTTAAAATATATTATAAATATTAAAGAGTTAATATTTACAAGTAAAGTAATCTCAACCAGATGTAAAAGCTCAATAAAACCGAAAAGGAAACAGAGCTTATAATATGAACAAATGATTAATTAAACATGTTAAAAAACATCTTGAAAAAGAGTTAAAAACATATTTAAATTTTAAATATGTATTTAACTCTTTTCCAAGATGTTTTTTAACATGTTTTATTAATCATTTGTTCATATATATATATATATATATATATATATATATATATATATATATATATATATATATATATATATATATAATCAATTTGCAAAATTGTAAAAGTTCAGACGAAGTCTTGCGCATTGACATGGTTATTTACATGACAATTAGAAACAATACTAAAGTAGGTTAATATTCGTTAACATTTGAGTTATTTTAATTTGCCTTGTCAAAACTCTCAATAATACATAAAATATGAGAGGGGGAGAGGGATAGGGTTAGTATGAGTTTTTTCTTATTGCCAAGCATATACTCTGTTGATAGTGGCTCGACACTAAAATACGTAATAGGGCTGGTGCATTTTAAATATACTCCTACAAATTTTCTTTTTTGTGTATTGATATTCACATTAAAAACCGTTTTTCTATTTATTTAAAAAGAAAATACAACTTTGTTATATATGGGCCGTGGAACTGCGTTTATCTGATAATGATCTAGCTAATTTTCATATTTTTTTAAACATTCATTTTAATTAAATTCCCTACTTATTTTTTTCGGTTTTCTTATGTGATGATCATCTTTACTTAACTAAAGTTATATTCATGCAGATATTCTACATGATTTATACTTGCATAATATTTGCTTAAAAAGTTTATGGTAATTACAAACCTGTTTCTATATATATTTGTGCATGCGTATATATATATTTGTTTAAAAAATTTTACCTACCAAACTCCTCTGTCAGTTTTTAGTTTACAGACATGAAACTTATTATATAGGGTAGTCTAACACATGCGAAACCTTATATTTAGGTTTTAGCAGAGAAAAATCGGTGCAAAAGTGTGAATTTGTTTGTTTTTTTTTTCGCTCAACACACACCTCCAAACATCCGGGCAACGCCGGGCACCTAGGCTAGTATAATAATAAATACGAAATCTGCATTAATCAAACTATCATATTTAAGCGTATTTTACGACATAGCAATGCGAGGCCCTGTGCTAATCTCTCTCTCTCTCTCTCTCTCTCTCTCTCTCTCTCTCTCTCTCTCTCTATATATATATATATATATATATATATATATATATATATATATATAAATCAAACGTCTGGTTTGTTCCAAACCGATAAATTAGAAATTTACACGCCCGTTTTCCGTGAAATTTTATAAGACTGACTGTTTATCATCTATCTGTGTTTTTAAATGTTAAAAACTAAAAAAATCGGTGCAAAACTGTGAATTTTTTTTTTTTTCGCTCAACACACACCTCCAAACATCCGGGAAACGCCGGGCACCTAGGCTAGTATAATAATAAATACGAAATCTGCATTAATCAAACTATCATATTTAAGCGTATTTTACGACATAGCAATGCGAGGCCCTGTGCTAATCTATATATATATATATATATATATATATATATATATATATATATATATATATATATATATATATATATATATATAAATCAAACGTCTGGTTTGTTCCAAACCGATAAATAAGAAATTTACACGCCCGTTTTCCGTGAAATTTTATAAGACTGACTGTTTATCATTTATCTGTGTTTTTAAATGTTAAAAACTAAAAAAATACTACCAAATTAAAAAAAAAAAAACTATTATTCGACATCGTTCCTTTTTGGTCGACCATTTTGAAATTACGAAAAATAACGATTCTGACTACACGTGCGTATAAAACAAACTGCTTTTAAAACAATTGTTAAAAGAAATTGTAAAAAATTGTTAGAAATAAAGCATAAGTTAAAAAAATTATTTGTACTTATGCATTTAATTAATCAAGCGTAACTCAGCTTGCGACTCGGATTTGTCCGGAACATGACATCCACAGAAGAAAGAAATAAACAAACAATTTGATCGGTAGATATGTGTTCCTCCTGGGCGTAACAACATAACGAAAAAAAAAAAACCCTACTCGGCAATATATATATATATATATATATATATATATATATATATATATATATATATATATATATATACACTCCAAAACCTCGAAAGCCGTTCTTAACATGAGGTGGTGGGGTATATTCCTAAAGCCGTTTTTAACATGGGGAGGTTGCGGTGTTTATAATACGCTGGGGCAAGTCGTTAAAATTAACGAAGTTGCTATTATTTATTGCAAAAATGCTAAAAATTTATTTTTGTAACAAAAAAGAAAACACGTTATTTTCTACAAACATTTAATAAGAAATACAAATGACCGGAAGTTTTTGTTTTTAGTGTTTTTTATTTAAAATTTTACTTTACTTTTTCTTTCCGAAAGCCGAACTTCGAGAAAATAATTGCACAACACTTAAAGTTTAATTCATTCAATCAGTCGTTGGAAAATAAATATTTGAAATAAAGTGGCGCTTATGCACTTACGTTACCGTGCAATTTTTAAAAAAATTAGTATTTACACTTTAAATTCAGGTTTTAAAATATTTTTTGTTTATTAAATTGTTAGGTGAAAGTACAGATAACCCAGCTGGTTTGTAATTTGTGGAAAATCTAGCCCCTGAAAAAAAAACCGGTACTCTTGATAGTAACAAAAATAAAAATTTCCTCAGTCTCGAAGGACTTCTCCTATACTGATCAATGAAAAAACGGTAAAGTGTACTTCACCCTCTGCTTCTCTCCCCTATCACCATCTCCATCTCTCTTTGAGCCTCTTTTCTCTCTAATTCCCTCTCTCTCTCTCCTCTTCTCTCCTTTCCTCTGTCTCGCTCTCTCTGTTTCTAACTCTCCCTCTATCTCTCTCTATCTCCTTCTGTTTCAGTATTTCCCTCTCACTTTCTCTTTTCTATCTATATATCTTCCTGTCTATCTGTCCATCTCTAATCCATAATCCTATTGTAGTCTGCTCAATTAATTACAGTGAATAAGGCATTGTCAAACGTGGATAAATCCTATTTTAGTCACCTAATTTGCTTATTGTGAGAATAGAAGTTATTTAGAAATTACTTCTACCTTAAACAGCACCAGAAGTAACTGGTAAAACTTTTCTAATTAAATTGATTTTGGCAGAAATTCGGTGACAAAATGTCATATCCTTTGCTGCATGTTGAATACCTGCGACCTTGCTATCAAGTAGAAGAACTACTTATTCTACCTTGAAACTACTATTAAACATTCAATTTTTCAAAAATCTCATGTTCAACATCTCCAAAACATCCAGTATGGGGAAAAATATTGCAGAAATGCAAACTTATTGTTTGGGATAAATGCACAATGGTACGCAAATAATCATTTCAGGCTCTTGTTCGATCTTTGCAAGATTTGCATGGCAATGGCAGACCATTTGGGAATGCAGTAATATTGCTTGCAGCAGATTTCAGACAAATGCTATCTGCAATTCCTCAATCAACACCGACAGATGAAATAAATGCTTCTCTAAAATACTCTACCAATTGGTGCCATGTAAAGACATTAAACTTAACTCAAAATATGCATGCCCAGTTGCAGACTGCTCGATCTGCACAGGAATTTTTGCATCACTTGTAGGAAATTAGGCACGGAAAAGTGCTGGCTGATCCGAGTTAATAGCGACATTCTTTAACTCTAAACTTCTGTAATTTTATTACATCAAAAGAAGAGTTGGTTAAAAAGGTTTTTCCAGATATTCAAATTAATTATACGACTTCCACTTGACTGAGTAAACAAGCTATTCTTGCAGCTCAATACTAAGCGTACATAAACTTAAGGCTATTATTCAACGTAAAATTCCAAGTGAGGTAGTCACATACACATCTATCGACATTGTTGTGGAAGCAGATAATGTGGTTAATTATCTAACAGCTAGATTTGCCAGGGGTGGCTCCGCATATATTGCAACTGAAAATTGGTGTACTAATTATCATATTGTGAAATATAAACCGATCCAAGCTTTGCAATGGCATGTGGCTTGCACTAAAAAAATATTGCAAATATTGCGTACACTGATTTGAGGAGACTGCTTCAGACATAAGGTTTCGAGGAGTGGAATTTACACTGGAATCAAGAATTTTTCTGCATCCAACATCATTGTTATTTTTTACATGGAGGTCACCACTTATCAAGGCCCGGAGGCCACTCCGGGATAAGGGTTATTGCGTGTATAGTAATCAATGAGATAGTATTGTAGTAAGCATAAGTATTGGAGATTTGATAGAGTGTCTTACTTAAGGGGGCGGTTTGTCAGGAATTTGTTTATGTTGGACTTGAAGACATCCAAGTTGTAGTCAGGTGGGAAACAGGCAAACGGAAGAGAGTTCCACAGTCGTGCACTTCTGAGAAAGAAGCTCTGCTCATGGAATCTACGTTTGGATTTAGGCAGAGATAAAGAGTGGAGAAAATTATTGATCGTAGTTTCAACAAGACGGGTGTTTCTCGTGAAAGATTGGCGAGGGGGGACCAGAGATTGGAGCTCAGACGAGCACCTTCCATGAGAATAACGATAAAACAAAGACAGGCTCGCAACGTCTCGTCTGTGGGAGAGAGGCTGCAAGGAAGAGAAAAGGGCACCCCCACTAAACTACAAAGTCTATTTTGTACTCTGTCAAAGCAGGATAGGCTGTTTTTAGCAGCTCCTGCCCAGATGTGCCAGCAGTACTCCATCCTTGGACGTACTAGGCTTTTATACAGATAGATAATTGCACCAGTAGTGAGATATCTTCTGGAGCGGTAGAAGGATCCCTCCATTTTCCCAGCGTCCTTGGCAACAGACCTGATGTACGTGTTCCATTTCAGATCAGGAGTAAAGGTCAAACCCAAAAGCTTGTAAAAACATGGAGCCTCCCCAAGACGAGAGCCATCCATTTCAATTGATGCCAGATATGGATCAGAGCGTTGATGATGTAAAGATAGAAGCTTGGTTTTGGATGCATTAAAAGTAACCGGCCACCTCCTCTTCCACTGCGCCACATGCTCAAGATCAGAAGAGAGAGAATTAGAGAGAACCTTGTCATTTAAGGCCTCTGATGTGTTGCCATAGATGGTCGTGTCATCAGCATAAATGTCAACGAATGATTTAAGTATGTGTTTAGGGAGATCATAGATGTAGATGAAGAAGTTGGACCCAGGATGGACCCCTGATGGACTCCAGCATTAATACTGTGGACCTCTGATTTCTGCCCATCAACCACTACTCTTACCAGAGGAAAATGATTTAATGATTGAGAAAACATTACCAGTTATACCGTAGCTGGAAATCTTGTGAAGTAGGCCTTCGATATGTCAAGAGCAATTGCCTTGGAAAGGAAGCCTTTGTCAAGAGATTCACTAATCCTATGAGATATAACCGGTAGCACATCTGCTGTAGATCTTGCGGAGCCGAAACCATGTTGTATGTCACTAAGAAGATTGTTTCTGCTGAGGTGGTTGACTACTTCTTTATTCAATATGGATTCCAACAACTTACTCATGACACACAGGAGACTTATTGATCTATACTGAGAGGGAGATGACTTTTCACCTGAATTCTTAAATACAGGGCACACTGATGAGGTTTTCCAGGCTGTTGGAAAGCACTTCTCCTTAAGGTAACGTTTAAATAGTTTTGTAAGTATGAGGGCAAGTTCTGGTTGGAGCTTTTTCAGCACTATAACTGGAATGCCGTCAAGGCCAGTTGCTTTACTGGAATCCAAGTTCTTGATTAGCTTGGCGACCTCGCGCATATATATTTGTATGTTGCATAGCGTGTTGTCTGTTATAGTAGGAAATACGGGGAGTTGATGGCCTTCGTTGCATAGAGTAGAATTAGCTGCAAAGTTCGTAGCAAATAGCTTGGCCTTGTCTGATGCTGTCGAGATGACCTCAAGTTCATTGATTATGGTGTGGATAGAACGCACGCTTCTGTTCAGGATCCTGTTTGATATTTGCCAGAACTGGTGGGAACCGAGCCGCTGCTCAGCTACTTTGGATTTGACAGACTGGGCATATAGCTCTCTTGCATTTTTTGTTAATCTTTTACAGTGGTTGCTGGCAGTCCTAAAAGCAGCTTTAGTCTTAATACATCTATTTCGTTGGTAGCTATGGAAAAAGTGACTTCTGTGCGCGATAACAGCAGCACATTCTGGAGAGAATCATGACTGGCTGTTAGGTTTTTGTTGAAATTTTTTCGATGGTATGAATCGGTCTATGCCTACAATTAATCATTCGGTCACGTCTGATACTATAAAGGACACCTCCTTTTTAAACATGGAATGCAGGGGTAGATCGGATATGAATGTACGGAAGCTATCCCAGTCAGCCATAGAGTATCGATATACAGTACGGTAGAGAGGATCGTCTGAAGACTTATTACATTTCATTTTTATCTTAACTGCTACAACGTACCTCTATAAGGCCACCATTCGCCCATGTATAGAGTACTGTTATCACATTTGGGCTGGTGTATCTGCTACTAGTCTCTCACCTCTTGACAGGTCCTGAACTGTCATATAGGCTTCAGCCTCTGTTCTATCGACGAAATGTTGCATCCCTCTGCCTGTTCTACAAGTACTTTAATAATGAATGCTCTGACGAACTACAAGCACTTGTATCCCCTCGACGTGCACTCCCGACAAATCCGACAAGCAGCTAAATCCCATCCCTTTACAGTAGAGATCCCTAGCTGTAAGAAAGCTTCTACTGCACTAGTTTCTTCCTCAGAACTGCTCAACTTTGGAACTCGCTTCCGAGATTCCGCTTTCTCAATGTTCTGATATGCAGAAGATAAAGTGTAATGCGAACAGATATGTTGTCACTCATCTTCCTTCATAATACCCCTGCAACTTATGTTCCCGATAGTAGCCCCCTACTTCAAAGTGGCCCCGTGCCTTGTTTGGGGTGAAAATTGAATAATAATAATAATAATAATAATAATAATAATAATAATAATAATAATAAACAACAACTAGAGTTATTATTTTTCATTAAATGTGCAGATATTTTCTCAAACATAAAAATACACTTATTAGGTGGGGAACTTTAGATGCATTTTTTACTGGTAGTTTCAAATTATACTTATTATTTTATCATTACTATCGACAGTAGAACACGTTGTCTTAAAGACAATCAAACAAATAATATAATTAAAAGAAGCGTTTTCGTCATCGAAAAATAGGCACAAATTATTTCAATTCGGATATCGATTCCGATACTCACAAAAGTTGTGATATTCCAATTCCGATTATCGGCACAAAACTTCTCTCTCTCTCTGTCTCTTTCTCTCTTTCTCTCTCTCTCTCTCTCTATATATATATATATATATATATAAAGTGGCTGTTTTAGTCATTTAAAACTGCTTTAAAGTTCACCGCTCACTCATTTTTTCGACCAAATTTCAAACAATTATAACAGTTTATAGATCACCTTGCTCAGCTATATCATGAAAAAAAAATTTCCATTTTCGTTCAGTAAAACAAAAGTTATGATGAATTGTTTCGTATTCAAAATCATAAAATATGTAAGGAGGTTAACGACGCTTTCTATGACTGGTTCTCGTAGCAACCACGTCGCTTCATCGACTACTGTTGCTACTAATTCACTACTGTCGCGAAAAGAGAAGTAACAATTTAAATAGAGAATGAAAGCATGAAAACAAGATAATTGGGATGATTTCATTGAAAGCAGACGAGTGCTGTACATTGTTATTACATATATGTTTATGGGGGCAAAAAATAAGACTGAAATTAAACAAAGAACAAATAAATTAATTGGAAGCTTGGGAAAATCATGGATTACAACAGAAATGTGCGAGCATGAAAAGTAATATGGTTAAGCGTAAACATGGAAAAGTAAAGGACTAGTTGTTAAAACTGCAAAAGAAAAGGACAAGATATTCTAGTAAAAATATAAATTTATAACTTAAAATATTGCAACATTAAGATTTAAAAAAAATTTCAATTTATAACATTATATAATCAATTCTTAATGCTGCAATATTTTAAGGTACACATTTGCTTGCGCGTCCGTGTAGTGGAGTCCATAACAATACATCACTCACCAATTCATGCATGGTCCTCAGGCAGTGAGCGACAAATCGTAGGCGTACCTCCCTGATGGTTTTAATTATGGCAGGTAGATTGCCATAAAGTTGTTACTTCGTGGGATGATTTTGCCAAGATATATTTAATACTGTTCGTAGCATACGGGTGTATGTGCCATCTAGTTTTCTTTTCAATCTTTTAGTGAGTGTCCAGGCTGTAGCACCGTAAACAAGGACAGAATCTCTCACTGCCCTGAAGAACTGCCTTTTCAGGTTGTCAGCCTTGAAGTCCATACTGAACGCAGCCCATTAAATGCGGCCCATACTTTTGAGATGCGAATTCCGATATCTCTCTGCGTGGAAACTATGTTGCTGTCTAGATACGTAAACTCAGCGACTTCTTTCAGTGTGTTCCAACCAGAGCCTGATCTCTCCTTCCACATTGAAAGTCATAAACTTTGTCTTATCCGCATTAATATGAAGATCACATAACTGATGCAGATTACACAGATGATTATTGCTTTGTTCGCGAATAACACTGCTGGTGCTCAAACACTGTTACGCAAACTAGAAGAATAATCAATGATTTCTATATTCTATTTGATTCTATATTTGTCTACTTAATAGGCCACTGTCGTTCAAAGTATGTGCTGCTTTTTTGTCATACTTCTCTATCTATAATTCGCGTAATAAAGTCAGATGTATACATTTTCCATGTTTATAGGGAGTGTTTTTCTTTTTTCTTTCTATCATTAGCAATGATAACAAATTATCTTTTAACATTTTCAATTGTTGGCGTAATTCTCTGGTTTCATATGCATATTAGTGTGAACACTGATGGAGCATATATCTTCCTTTATTTTTGACGGAGCATGTGCGGGACGTTCTTTTTAAAAACGGTAAACTTTAAATTAAAATTAATCACGGAGAAATGTTTATGATACAAATATGTTGTTGATTCCAAAGATTTATTTATTGCATTTATAATATAAATACAATTTTATGATGTGTGTGCCATCAGCTACAATCGCAAACAAAACTTAAAGCTCCTTTACCTTATCCGTTAGCGCATGATCTAAATCCATACGTATACAAAAACTACAGAAAATATCGTTGTTTAACATATAACTTTTAATTAGAAACAAGCTCGGTAAAAAGGGTATAGTAAACATACGCCAGGTCAAAATGCTAGTTTTCTTTATTCAATTAGAACCGTTTTAGTAACTTTTTTACTGACTTACAACCAAATGTGAAAAAGTGCTATAGGTCAAAAATACCCTATATATCAATTTTCAACTCTTCTAGAGCAAATATTCAGAGAGGAATTTGATAGAGACTTTTCGCACACACACACACCGACAAGGTCACACACACACACACACACAAACACACACACACATATATATGTGTATATATATATATATATATATATATATATATATATATATATATATATATATACATAAATACATACAGGATGATTCAAAAGTCTCCATACAATTTTTTTTGGTGATTCAAAAGTCTCCATACAAATAAATAAATAAAGACAGTGTTGTTGGTTTTTAATATAAAATAATTTTATTCGTTTTACCCACTCACTGTGAAGTACATCCGGGAATATTTGTGCACATGAATTGATAATGAGGTCCTTCAAATGCTTTATGTCTCTTATAGTTTCTTGATACACCATAATAGAAATATATAGAAATTCTTGATACACCATAATAGAAATCAAGAGGCGTTAAATCAAAGGATCAAAGAGGCCACTCAACTGGTCCACGTGTACCAGTCCATGCATCTGGAAGTATTTGATCCAAGTATTGTCTCACTTGAATACCATAATGGAGTAGGGCACCATTTTGTTGGAAATATGTTGGAAGGTTTCCATTTTCACTTAACAGTGATGAAAAATTTTCTTCTTGTAACATGTTCAAATACTTATTGGCATTAAGATTTCCATCAATGAAAATTGGTCCAATGATTTTGTCATCCCAAATTCCAGCCCAAACCATCACTTTACCAGCAACTTGTATTTTTATTAAACTTATCCAATGGGGGTTAGCTTTACTCCAATAACGCATATTTTGGAGATTAATGTCACCATTGATGTAAAAGTTAGCTTCGTCGGTAAACATGATCTTTTTTGAAAAGTTTTCATCATCACTAAATTTGCCAACTGCCCATTCACAAAATTCCAATCATCTTCACTTATTTGGTGCAGCATTTGTAGTTTGTAAGGATGCCACTTGTTTTTAAAACGCGAGCAATACTTGTTGACTAACCCCAATTTTAACAGACAGCCTTCATGTACTTTTTGGAGGCTTTGTGTTATTTCTTCCATAACTCTAACATTTGTGTTTTTATCCGTTGATGTACGTGGTCTACTACTTCTTCTTTGCGGCCCTGTCGGTGAGGCATTAGAATACGCCGACTGCCCCCCTGCAGAGGGTAAAAGTCCCTCAATGGGGGTCCTGGATATGACCTTAAACTATATCCAGTGGTGAGGCCCCAGATTGTGGGCTTTAGGGAGTGTGGAGCCACCCTTTAATTACCGTTGCTCCCAGGTCCACTCTGACCCGGAGTGGTAGCACCTGTTATGGTCCCAACTATGGGTTAAATAGAAACCAACGTGAAAACAACAAATATATTCTATTAAAAAATGTTTCTTCAAAATCTTTGGATTCGGCATTAAATAACCCGAAAATGGTTGATATGCCGTAAAACAAAAACCAACCAACCAACCAACCAACTTCTTCTTTGACCTTCAACAGATCCATTTTTTATAAAACTACACAAAAAGTTTTGCTATAGTATCGTGTGTTATGTTGGTTCCATGTTTTCTGTTAAATTCCTCAGCAATCTGGCGGTTACTTTCAGACATCAATATGATTTCACTTCTTTGTTGTTTGGTCAATAACATTTTCAGGATACCTAAAGACAAAATCAAAAAAATAATAGAAATAAAAAATATAACTAAACAATCAATAATTTATTTATTTGTATGGAGAATTTTGAATCACACAAAAAACAACATTATCTTTGTATGGAGACTTAATATATATATTTCTGTGTGCTAGAATGTTTTCACCTTAAATTCTACGCAATCATGCAGAATGTAGAAACTATGCATAAATACAGTTCAACGTAATAGTGAAATGAAACCAATAATCTAATAAGAAACCATAAAAAATGAATAAGTAATGAATTAGTGCTGGCTCTTTAAAGGAATATGTAAATTAATTAGCCTTCATGACGTCGCTTGCATATCCATGACTGAATATATCAAGAAGTTCGTTTTAATAATTTTTTGATAGAAAAATTAGGTTTTTAATATCAATACCAGAGCGAAAAAACTCAACTTTATAGGAATATAGATTATATGATAAGGATTAGTCACCACAATACCACATTTACTTTAGAAGTTTTTCGGAAAATATTAGAAATTATCGAACTGAAGTTTTGTATAAGTTGCATTTATTAAGAAATAACACAAAGCCTCCAAAAAGTTTTGTATAAGTTGCATTTATTTATTTATTATATATACATACATACATATATATATATATATATATATATATATGTATGTATGTATATATAATAAATATATATATATAATAATCTCTCACTCTCTCTCTCTCTATATATATATATAATATATATATACATCATATCATAGTAATGTGTATATTTATGCAAACATTATTGGCTACACATATGCATACATGTTTCTGTTACATTTCCTGCAGAGAAGCAGGGTGATTAAGACAGAAGTTGTCTGTTTAAAATTCTGGTCTGAAGACGTTGGTTCTCTTGAGGAATTGAAACAAAAGCTTAATTTTTTACGCTCTATGTATTTAATTAGTGCCACGTGATTTCTTTTTTTTTTACACTTTCCTCCTTGGTCTATACGCATTTTTTACTCTGTTGCAATGCGCTTCGTTTCTTCAAGATGATGAATTTACAGGGGTCTTTGGACCACTAATAATGTAAGTATAGACCTACACTTGCTTAGCATGCAACAGCACTGATTATTTTTTTTTATCTTAAGAGCCGATTCGGCATATCCCACAGCTTGTTTTGCTTTTCATTTTCGATCAGTTAATACTGACGGTAGGACATTCTACTTTAACGAAATGAATTGCTCTACTGATGCCATTTTGAGCTTCATTGGTAGTCAAACAACATATTTACGAAACCTTCGCAATTATATACGATACCTTAATGTTTCTCTAAGTGTAGCTTCTTAGAAAATGCTCACATCCAATGAGAATATCGTTGAGGTTGGCATTCCTCACATGCTACATCGATTACACACACACACACACACACACACACACACACACACACACACACACACACACACACACACACACACATATATATATACATATATATAACGAGAGTAGATAGAAGAATAGAGTAAATTAAATTCTATAAGAGGAGACTTATCGGGATAATATAAAGCTCAACAAATTTCAATAGGGCTTATATAGGAAACAATAGGAGTGGAAAATGAATTCACAAACACTATATATTGGAAAATATAGAATGAGTCATTTATTTAATAAAGGTATAAATATATTTAGTTGAGGGATAAAGAGGACTTTTTATATCAAGGTATTTATAAGCCTTATTCTTCTCATCAGAAAAGTAGAGAAGATACTAGATAATATAATGGGGTATAAAGAGTTCCCTTTATCCCTCAACTAAATGTATGTATACGTTTATTAAATTAATCACTCATTCTATATTTTCAATATATAGTATGTATGAATTCATTTTCCATCGTCTCATATATATATATATATATATATGTATATATATATATATATATATATAGCAATTTATAAAATATATATGGCGATTAAGCTTCACTGAATATTCCGCGTTTTATCCACTCTAGGATTCTTCAGGCTTATGCTAGAGTGGATGAAACGCGGAATATTCATTGTAGCTTAATCGTCATATATATCTTATAAATTACTAACTAGCTTTACCTACCTACGTATTGAGAACTTTTTAAGTAAATACTTAAAGTTTACGCATAAATTTATACTTTCGTATATTAATTTTATGTGAGTAAATGAAGTATATATATATATATATATATATGTATGTATATATATATATATATATATAATTTCAGGGATTGGCCGACCGATTTTCATAATTCTGTTTTTAATATTTTCTCGTGACTGTTTTATAAATTTCTTCTGAATTTGAACATCGTATCACACAAATTTTACAAGTTTTAACTGTTTCAGTAAATTTACTCATTTCCTTAACCCCTAGTTTCAGGATTAGAAACTTTCGATAGATCCTGGCGTGATAGCCGAGTTGACTATAATGGCGACAGAAAAAAAATCTATAGTTATCGCTTCCAATATAATTGGCTTAATATATCGAAAAGCCGGCCCCTTCCAATCTGTTCTGAAGTCGATTTTCTACAGGGCAGATCTTCTGCTCCAGTCTCACTGAGTAATGCATTACGGCGAATTGACATGAACAACCGATTCCTTTTTTACAACCATGCCTTATAGAAACGTTAGATTTCAAGCATGGCGGATTGCACGCAAGCGTGAAAAGGACACCGGTTGATATATTTACTCCCATTCTGCAAACCTCCGCGTTTCAAGATAAAACACATCCTGCACACTTCAAGTGTGTGTCCCTCCCAGTCTTGACGTTTAAAAAGGAAAGCGAAAAAAAAAATAGCCACGTCATTGCGATTATTTCAATGGGCAACTATGGCGTCAGAAATACAAGTGTGGAAAATTCTCCAAGTAAATAAATAAGCTTTGTAAAACAAATAATAACAATAGCAACAACCCAAAACAATACGATGATTTGCAAGAAGAAAATAAAAACACTATTACTACGACTACTACTACTACTACTACTACTACTACTACTATGACGACGACGACGACGGCGATAACGATGACGACGACCACGATAGCGATGACTATCCGTACTTTTACTACTGAATAATTTTTTTTGTCGAAAAAACTCACGAATACGTGATAACTTATTCAAATAGAGATTTTATTCATCCGTCGTTTTTAGTAAAAAAAATAATCGAGTCCCGTTGGGTCAGTATTTTAATGATATATATGATTAAATCTCTTTCAATCGTCTCCTCTCGTCCCTCACCTCGCTTTCTTCTCACCTTTCTCATTTTCTTATCTTTCAGTCCCCTCTTTCTAACTCTTATTATTATTATTATTATTATAATTATTATAATTATTATAATTATTATTATTATTATTATTATTGGCCCACACGGAAACACAGGTCATCAAAGATCTCTCATTGAAAGAAAAAAACTGTGGCGTTCTCTGGAAGATGAGTGAGTGAAAACAAGTCATTCCAAGTTTCCAGTACTCTCCACCTCCTTCGGTAACATTTGCGAATAAATTTGCGTTATCGCAACAGCCGCTTACCATTGATTTCTTACTGGCAGCGGCCATTAATCTCCTCTGGAATTTGAGAGGCAATAAGCGCTCCCATGGTCCCAGTTATTATTATTATTATTATTATTATTATTATTATTATTATTATTATCAAGTAAGAGATCTACTTTAAAATAGTAGCATTATGACGTCATCTACTGTAAATGCAGATAAGAAGAAAAAGAAAAGTAAATGAGAAAGCAAAGCCTTATAGAGTTTTAGTAACATACAAGACTACCACGGATCTAGTAGGCACCTCTTAAAAGGTAAAACTTTTCTGTCTTTCTTACTGGAAAGATGGATAATCAGCATTTTATGAAGGTCTTCTAGTACACGATCTATTACCATTGAAGAATCACTTGATCCCTATCATTGCCTTGATGGATAATGTAACCATTATTTGACATTTATCTCTTATGTCTGTTTCAATCGCTACTATAATCGTGTAGTGACGTCATCATTTATGGTTTTCTTTTGGCGACATGCAATATGCACGGAGACAAGCAGACAATAAATATCCACATTGTTTTCGTACTATACTTACATATGAAAGTATCTTATATCTCTACAAAGTCATTATTAGCCCCTGCATGAAGTATTGTTGCAACATTTGGGCTGTTGCATCTTACATTAGTCTTTCACGTTTAGACAAGGTTGAAAAAGGAGAACCTAATATCGGCCAAGCTCCAACCCTCGTCCCATCGCCCCAATACTGCAATGTTGCATCCCTGTGCCTGTTTTACAAGTACTTTAATTGTATTTTTTTCCCATGAACTCATAGCTCTTGTGGCCAGTCGATGTACATATTTCCGACTAACTCGAGAAGCAGCAAAATCCCACCCCTTTACTGTTGAGATCCCTGAATGCTGGAAAACATTCTACTCAAATAGTTTCTTCAATCAAACTGCTAAATTTTAGAGTTCATTCTTTGTTTCTTGCTTCCCTGACTATACCAAGCTGCAGAAGTTTAAATGTTATGTGAACAAATATCTCGATGCTGAACTCTCAACAATGTCTCCTGTGGGTATGATTCCGTATTATAGCCTTTACTTTGAAGTTGCAATATGCGTTGTTTGGAGTTAAAGAGTGTTTAACAAAACAACTGCGAAAAAAAGCTATATCCAGAAAATGCTCACCTAAAGATAAGATAGCGGTTTCAATCCTACCCAAAAGCCGGCCAGAGGATTAGTTAGCCAAACCGTGGTGAAAAAACACCTATGGAAGGCAGTAATTACTGAAGATACAGTTAAAGATTCAGCATTCCTATCCTGTCGCGGTTAACAAACTGACGAAGGCCAGAGAATAGTTGGCCGAAACGTCGTGAAAGAACAACTATAAAGATGAGGATAATAGTCCAAATAAATAAATAAAATATACAAATTACTCATCTAAAAAATACGAGGGGTGTGCAATAAGTAATGCCCCTGACACACTTCTCATAGCAGTAGAGCAACGAAACTTGGCACAGTTATTAGTCTTTCTCTACATAGGAACCACCCAGAGTTATGCATTTCTCCCATCGTTTGATGCAGCTCTGGAGACCGTTTTTGTAGAATACCCCCAGGTCGGTCCTCCAACCACAACGTGACTTCAGAAATCAAGGCTGCATCATCTGGGAAACGCTTTCCTTTCAAAAACAACTTCATGGTTGGGAAAAGGTAAAAGTACAGGGGGTGCAAGGTCAGGAGAGTAGGGAGGATGGGGAAGGACTTCATAACCACATGCCCGTGCTTCTAATCTGGCGACATGCGAGTTGTAGACCGGAGCGTTGTCCTGCAGGAGGAGGGTACCTTTGCTGATCTTGCTCCGCCTTTTGATTTTGATAGCTTCCCTTAATTTCCTCAAAAGTGAAGCATAATAGGCTCCTGTAATTGTCGTACCCTTTTCCAGGAAATCTACCATCACTACTCCGTCCTGGTCCCAGAAGACTGTGAGCATAACCTTGCCAGCGCAGGGCTGCACTCTTGCCTTCTTTGGAGGTGGTGAGACTGCATTGACTGGGCTTTGGTCTCTGGATCATAGTGATGGACCCAGATTTCATCCTGTGTAATCAGTCTTTTGAAAAACTTTGACTCATCTTCTTGGCACATCTACAAATTAATCCTCGAGCACTCGACGCGTTATCGCTTCTGGAATGGTGTGAGTAACCTGTCAGACACCTTATGCATATGCAAATGGTTATGAATGATAGTTTTCACAGACCCTGTACTAATCTTGACATCTTGGGCTATTTGGCGAATAGTAATGCGCCGATCTTCCAAAATGGCAGCCTCAACTTGACGGACAGATGCTTCATCAATGGCAGAAGGGGGCGACCAGGTCTGGGAGCTGTTTCCACAGACTTCCGGCCATGTATGAATTTACGATGCCAGCGTTGTACAAGGTCATATGATGGGGCATTATCACCATAAGTTTCTTTCATTTCATCAAAAGTCTCCTGTTGTGTGTGTCCTTTCAAATACAAAAACCGGATCACTGCTCGACATTCAATAGGCTCCATTTCACACCTGACTCAGTTCAAACACCTGTAAAACAGAAACCACAATTAGTTCAGAGCTGTAATTTGCAACATAACCCGTAGAGATATAAATCATTTTACATGCAAAATTTCAGCTAGATCAGACAATTGGAAGTGGGTGAGGGGCATTACTTATTGCACGGGCCTCGTAATTCCAATAATAAAATAACATCAAAAACATTCGTCTAGTAAATGACAGTTGAACCATTTTTTCCTGATCTGAACCCGAATTCACGGGGGAGAACCAACTCCAGAGAGTTTTAAATGTAGAAGTTGAAGAAAAGTTAAGCCAGATATAGAAAGGAGTTTTCACCAAGATGGGTAAAACTGGTGAGTAATTTAGAAATGTTGATTTATACGAGTGGGAAAATATTGTGTATTCTTAAATTTTAGTAATAAAACTAGAAGATTATATAAAATACATGCACATAATGTTCAGTCTAAAGTACATAGACACTGTCCTCGATTGTCTAAGGTCTCCCTGTACAGGGGTTTGTCAGGAAAACCTGGCATGAAGATATTTTTTCTACAAGTAAACCTTGACTATTCGAGATCCAAATAAGATCTCCCCGGTACGTCTAACCAATACTAACTTTTACGACGAATAATACATCTTCTCCAAATGATGTTACCTCAAGTAACAGCACGATGATGGATACTCCACAAGATAAGAGGAAATATTGTCCTGGAATCCAGTAAGACTAAGAGACCACCAGAAAATAATACTATAACATATTTAAATTGTAAATTGGGGAAAGGAAAATTGTTCCCAACTTCTTTACTAACTCATAGAGATAAAGGAGAAATTAATGGAATATTTGAATAGCTACGTTTCTCATATAGAGATCAAGTGTTAGTCATAGGAAGAATTCTGAGAATTTGGCCTAAATTAAAATAAAACAAAAGCTCTAAAAATCTTGCTTTGTCTATTACAAACAGGATCGAATTTCTACTTACGCCTATCGAAAAGAGTACCGTCCACATTTCGACGTATAACGCGACCGTCAGATAAGACGAGGTAAAAAAAAAAACTAGAGCAATTTTTAATAAATCTATCATATATATATATATATATATATATATATATATATATATATATATATATATATATATATAACTTTTATATCGGTTGTATAAGACGACGCCAAATTTTTTAACAATGATTTCTTTAACTTTTCCGAAAATCTCTATCAAACGTAACAAAAATAACGGAACAAGTACTACACCAATACAAAATGCATCTCATAGACTCAGGTTATCAACTTTAATGAGAGTACAACAGAAATTTACAACTGCGTTTTTCTATTCTCGGTCCCAAAGAAAACATCATATAAACCATTGTTGAGATCGTTTTTTTCTTTTTTCAATCTTATACATAATATTGTTGTTCAACCATTTACTGAATTACATATCTTCACCGTTGAGATACAGATGCGATCTTTTTCAACTTTATTCTTAAAAAAAAAAAAAAAAAAAAAAAAAGGATCTAGTGTAGTAGTGGCCAGATTTATGATAGTAATCTAGTTGAGGATTTGAACAACATAATACTTGTTCATGTTACGTTGAAATATTTTCGTAATGGCATTGTCTGAGAAACAGAGAGCAGGAAGGTAATTCCAAAGATAAGCAATCTAAAGAGAAAGTTAGGAGTAGAATATCTCCAACTCTAGGGACCTCTACAGTGAAAAATGTGGAGTTTACTGCTAGTAGAGAGAGTCAAGGATAATTATGTTTAAGGGACACATGTGCTGGACATCGGTGCACCTTCCGTGGAAGTACTTATAAAACAATCAAAGGGATACAAGTATGTGGTGATTCGACAGAGGATGGAGCTTGGCAGATAGCGGTTTTATAATGTAAATAAACAATAAGGTAAAATGATTGTGGTAGAATCGTTGTAAAAGGGGTGATAAGAAAAAAGAAGAGGAGAAAGAAGGTGTAAGGTTGATAAGAAGGGATTACACTCAACAAAAAAAAAGAACAAAATACGTAACCTTTCTCGATTTCTTCCAATTTATTCTTCAAATTTTTACTGATTTGACTTCGTTTTGTATTACGTTTCTTGAAGGTTAATAGTTTGCTATTCTTATTCGACATACAAAGCAGTAAAACGCATTTCGTTTTAATGAAGAACAATCCAGTTTGCAAAAGATAAGGATTCTATTCTTGTGACATACTCTGCCATGCGTTTCTGTTTAATCCGTGTGCACAAGACTCTATCAAATTTCTCGATTTAATTATCGCATTTTTATTTAGCTTGCGAAAGAAAAGTGACAAATAAAAACAAAACAAAATGGCTATCACTCAGTAAATGATTCGTTCGCGAAGGTAAACATAAATTATTTTACTTGTAGAGATAAATCTATCTATATATCTATAAAAGCTAAACTGTGTGTGTGTGTGTGTTTGTGTACATGCCCCTACAAAACTCTGTCAATTTTCAGTTTAGAGACTTGAGATTTGACAGAGGAGTTGAAATTTGGGAAAATCGTTTTAATGAGTTTTCGGCAAGACATTTCGCTGTAAAGAGATTAAAGTTCAACGATTTGACCTTTTAAAACTCTGCCAAACTCCTCCGCCAATTTTGAGTCTAAACACTTGAAATTTTAAATGTAGGTTAGTTGGACATGGATCAAACATTTTAATTTGATTTGAGCCCAAAACAATAAATATTAAGGGGGTAAAATTGGGGTCAAAGTTAAAAATAATTGACATCTGCGGTTTCTACCAAATTACTCAGCCAATTTGTGGTCTAAACATTTGATATTTTACATAAAGAGTATTCAGAGATACGGCAGCTTTTTAATCGGTTTTGGTCGGAAATTTTAGCTGTCAAGGGGTTAAAGTTTTAAAAAATTTACTTTTGCTGGGCCAAGCAAACCATTCAGTTAGTTTTAAGTCTAAACATTTGAAATTTATACATAAAGGGTATTCAGACACGCAGCAAGTATTTTAATCAGTTTTGGGGCGAATATTTGGCTGCCAAAAGGTTAAAGTTGAAAGAGTTGACCTTTTTAAGGAAGAAATTTGCTCGCCATCGCATTCGGCGTATTAGTTCATTTGTTTTTTGGATTAATTTAATAATATAGCTATGCTGGCTAGGTGTGGGGATGTTTTTTAGCGATGTTTCTCTATCTATTTTTAATGTGGTGAAATAAATTCTTTTGAGAGTGCTCGACTGTTTCAGGAGCTAAGTATAACTACTTAATTTACTCACATAAATTTATATACGAAAGTATAGATGTGTGCGTAAGCTTTAACAATTTACTTCAAAATTGCTCGATGCGTAGGTAGAGCTAGTTAGTAAGTTATAAAATGTATATGGCGACTAAGCTACACTGAATATTCCGCGTTTCATCCACTTTAGGATTCTTCAGGCTTATGCGCGAATTCTGTGGTTGTTTGTCGTTTTTATATGATCCTCTTCTATTGAATACTAGAAAGCTGATTGGCTAACTAAAATTTCAATAGAAGAAGAGTATATAAAAACGACAAACAACCACAGAATTCGCACATAAGACTGAAGAATCCTAAAGTGGATGAAACGCAGAATATTCAGTGTAGCTTAGTCGCCATATACATTTTATAACTTACTATATATATATATATATATACATATATATATATATATATATATATATATATATATATATATATATATATATATATATATATATATATATATGTGTGTGTGTGTGTGTGTGTTTGTGCACATAAAGTTATGAACAGTACATAGGGCCAGAGCAAAGATGGGCTGAACTACTAGTAAAAATAACAAAATAGCAACAGCAGCAACAGCAGCAACACAAGAACAAATGTTATTACGACGAAACTATTTAAGGCGTACGTTTAATGATGAATAATCTATTTTAAAATGAAACTTAGAAGATCAAAAAACGCATATCTAAACCTACGTCAACCTGGAACTGCTATGTTGATCATTAGTCTGACCGACGACAGAAAATGTTATTTTAAACATAAGAATGACAGTAAAAATCAAATAATATTTGAAACATAATCGTAGCAGTTAAAAGAATACTACTATTTAAAATATTAACATAACAGCCAACAGAAAATGCTGCTTAACTATAGCTTGACATTACAAAAGTCTATTTTGATAATTAGCGTTTCCGACGAAAGAAACAGTTATTGAAAAGCGTGATAATTAGCACGACAGCTGAAAGTTAATATTATGTAAAATATAGTCGTGATAATCTAAAGAAAATGCTATTTTGTACAATAAATAAAAATAATATTTGTATAATAAGATTAACTGACTAAAGAAAGAAAATGTTAAACATTACATGACAGCTAAAAGTAAAATTATATTTCGAAAATAAGCTTGATAATCAACAGAAAATACTATTTTCAAAAATAGCATGATAGTCTAAATAATTATATTTGGAAAATTAGTGTGGCCATGAAAAAATACTATGTAAAACATTAGCATGACTATCCACACATACTACCGTTTGAAACATTAGCATATAATTATAAACAAAAATTGAAAATAAACAGGATCAACTTAATAACATTTTACTCTCAACATTAGGATGACAGTCAACAGAAAATGCTTTTTTTAATTGGAGCGTAAGAATTAAAAAAATGTCTATTTTAAACCCTTGCATGAGAGGCAAAAAAATCTATTTTGAAAATTAGAGTGGTCGATGAAAAGAAATGCTATTTTAAACATTATAATGACTGTAAAAACAAGTCTATTTTATGCATTAGCCAGACTGACAAAATAAACTACTGTTTTAAGCGTAACCCTTACCAACAAAAAATAAAAATAAAAGATATTGTAAACATTAACGTAAGCGACAAATAAAATGTTGGTTCTAACATAAGCGTGGCAATCAAAAGAAAATGTTATTTTAAACATCAGCTATATAGACGAAAGAACTATTTTAAAGATTAGTGCAGCAGTCAAAATAAATTACATTTTTAAAACGTAACCGTAGCAGAGAAAAGAAATGCTATTTTAAATATAAGCGTGGCAGAAAAGATATATTTTAAACATCAGTGTAACAGACAAACAAAAATGATATTTTAAACATAAGCCTTACAATCCAAAGAAAATGTTATTTTAATATTATCGTGGCAATCCAAATAAAATGATATTTGGAACATAAGCGTAGCAGATAAAAGAAAGGGTTTATCTATAATATAAAAGGCAAAATGTTTGTCTGTATGTGTGTGTGTGTGTTTATTTGTTTATATATGTGTTTGTATGTCTACCAAAAACTTTCAACAGACACGTCCGACCGTGACAAAATCGGTATCGTTTTAAAGCTCGATGTCTCGGACGAAAAATTGGCCAAAGAAACATTAATTCTTTCACCGTCAACTTGGCCGTATTTTACAAGCAGGGGTCACTTTTTTCGTCGATATTATTGCAAGTCATTCAAACATCGCATCAACGACATCGCATAAAAGATGTTATTTCGACAGCCCGTGATGTCTCAATCTTGGTAGACGCATCGATAAGACCGTTTGCTTTGGGTTTTCTTTTTCAACCTCGTTTTTCTTCTGCGCGTTACTACTCCTTTTTTTTGCGCTCGTACTTTTGCTTTTTTTTTTGTTCAACCATCACCCTTACACACACATCTACACACCCGGGCAACGCCACGCACCCAAGCTAGTTTAAAGATAAGAGTGACAGAAAAAATGAATTCTATTTTGAACATAAGCGGGACAGACCAAATAACATCTACTTTTATATATAAGGGTGACAGACAAAAGAAAATGCTATTTTAAACAACTAAATTTAGACAGAATAATGAAACTACTTAAAACGAACATCAGAAAGCAATACAAACGTTATTTAAAACTGAAACATGGCAGCCGAAATAAAATATAAGCATGATAGACGAATGAAAAATTATCCAAACATGTTGTTTCTCATTTAGGTGGGTAAACACGTAAAAAGAGGATAGCTTAATGTGATGGAAGAAAAAAATACTTCAAACTATAACGTAACAGATAAAAACTGCTTTTTTCACATGAGCGTTACGAGCCATAGAAAATGTTTTATAAAAATTGTGTACAAAATAAGACAGGACTATTTCAAATAAACGTGACCGGCCAACGAACATATTTATAAAATTAAACATGATCAAAATAATGTTATTTCGAAATGAAATGTGATCGCATCACAAAAAATGTTCTAACTAGGACACACTGAAGAAACTTTTCATTTTAACTTTGCTCTCAAATAAACATACTCTTTTAAAGTATTAATTATGACAGACCAAAATAAAACCACTTCAAACTGTAATGTAACTCTGCCTCTCATAAGGTTGCTAGGATGAACGCAAAAGAAAGATTTAAAGCTTAACAATTGTGAAGGTTCAATTAAAATGAAACAAGTGATGTCTTCCTCATTACTATAATCAAAAGCAGATGCATTTCTCTTGGCTATTGACTGTCTGCCAATAATGCCCGTCTTATACATGCATAAAAACTGATGTTGGCGCTACCATCTAGGTGATCTAAGTCATGGCCTTGAGCTCTAGTAATTAGGAAGGACGAGAAATTACGAAAAAAAAAAAACTTGAGTAAAATAGCGGCGAAAGATTTGTGACATTGATACGTAGACGGTAATAATAACAATATATTTAATAAATAAATAAGTGTTAAGACAAGTAAATGGGGAAATTTTTAGATTAAAAAAAACTAAGAGTAAAACGTTCTGGGGCGTCCCCTCTAAAAGATTTTTTTTTGCACACACGCGCGAGGGTTGAGGGAAACAGAGGAAAAATAAGGAAGCAGTCAAATTAACATCTATATACATTTATTATCATATAAGCTGTCGATGAGAAACACAGGAGGGATATGCGAAAGTTTGTAGTTACTAACAATAAGATCACATTAATGTCCAATGCAATCGATAAATAAGAGTAGTATTCGTGTTAACACACACACACATACACACACACACACACATACACACACACACACACACACACACACACACACACACACATATAAAACTTTTATAGACTATCTCGGGTGTTTGAAGGTGTGTGTTGAAAAAAAAAGCGATAGTAGGCAGGCAGGCACGAACACGTAAAGCGAAGGAAGAAAAGAACGTGAAAAAAAAAGTGACGTCTTTGACGTTGCGTCCATCGCCAAACTGGAAGTGGCGAAGGTTTAAATAAGCGCTAGTCAATCGAAAAGAGGGGATGACTTTCGAAAATATCGGCGAGGAGAAAAAATCGACCCCTCCTTGTAGAAAAGTGTCCAGTTGAGGGTAAAGTAATTAATTTTTTCGGCCAATTTTTCTGAGATTTGGCGTCGAAATGATCGAGCTTCAAAACGATACAAATGTCGGGAAAATCCGTCTCCTCTGCCAAAAATTGAGAGCCCTACAAAACTCCTCCGTTAATTTTGAGCCGAAACAATTGAAATTTTAGATATAGGTTCCTTGGACATGGATCTAACTTAATAACTTGATTTGAGCCCAAAACAATAAATGTTCAGGGGTCATAATAGGGGTCAAATAAAAAAAATGATCTCTGCGTTGGGTGAATGACTCTAGAAAAACAACAACACAAAATTCACAGGGTGCCTTCGATATCGAAGATTGAAATCCGAAATGTGAGCGTTTTGAAGTGCGAGATTCATTGAATATGTTATCAATATTTATTATCTTTCAAATTAGGAAAAAAAAAAAAAAAATTTACGAAAACGCTAAAATACGCATAATTTTTTATCTTTAAAAATAAATTAAATATTTAATTTTAGAATGTGTAAACTTTTCATGTACAAGTACATAAAGAATGCTTTAAAGAATTAATACAAAAAAAACAAAAAAGCAGGATATGAAAATTATAAGCAATTATCTGCATGTATCCTTTTACGTGACTTTATTATGAAACATTTCAGCAAGCAAGGAAGAACGTCCGGACAGACAGTAAACAGAGTTCTATAATTATTAAGATATATGTAATCTGTTTTTATACAAACATTATTGGTTACATATGTGCACACATGTTTCAGTGAAATCCTAATTTAAGAAATCCACATCATCAGATCAAAAAAAAAAAAAAAGAAAAAAAGACTGATATTGAAAAGTGAGTCAAGATTACATTCGTTTTTTATAGCATATTCGAGTGTGGTTTCCGCTTGGGAAGAAAGTGACGTGTATACTTTATGAATATGAGCAGTAGAGGTTTTGGAGGGAGGTGTAATGAAGGAAGGGAGTAGGGGTAGGAGTTGGGGAAAAGGGGAAAACATCAATCTCATGTGGTCAAGCTGTGGCAGTGGGGGTATTGATATTATTTTAACCTGGCGGTTGTTTATTGGCGAAAGTTTTCGCTTTGATCTGAAGTAAAATTATGCCCTACTCTATGTTAACTTCTCTATCTTTGGTTTTTATGGTGCTTTGTTTATTTTTCTGGCGACGACTACATTTGCTATCTATTTTATGGCTAAGTTTTATTTATTTATTTATTTTATTCCTTGCTTTTTTTTACCTTTCATTTTCTTTTCGTTTTTAAATTATTTATTTATATATTTGTTTATTTATAAAATATATGTCCATATTGTTAAATTAACAGCCAGTGAATATATATATATATCATATTACTGCTAACCTTTGTCGGTGCAGATAACTGAAACAAGACAGAGTATACAGTAAACCGCATGATTTTACATCAGAGTTTCCTTCTCCTAGATGCATGTTTTATCGAAGACTAGGGGTGCATCTCTCCCTATGAATTAATGCGCGATCAGATACTAACCTGGAATTTTCTACGACTCGGCCCGGTAAATACAGTGCGTAGACTTCCCATATGTTCACCCATCTGGTACTTGTAAGACTCAACGTTGCTTAACTTCGGTGACCTGTCAAGAACCGCCGTGTCAAATTGCTTGTGCCAAAAAGTATGGATGGTTCTACACAAAGCCTTCACCACTATAAAAATATCATCAATGTGGATTTCTAAGCAACTTAGTTGTTGTGTCGGAAGTTCATACGTCCAAATCGACGGGAGAGTTTATCATATATATATATATATATATATATATATATATATATATATATATATATATATATATATATATGGGGTTGTCCATGTCGATTATAGCCATATAGGACTATCTTGGGCAGGCGATGCTCCTCCATTCTCTCTATATATGCATTTATATGTATGTATATATACATATATATGTATATATATATGTATATATATGTATGTATATATATGTATGTATATATATGTATGTAGATATATATATATATGTATATAATATATATGCATATATAAATTAAGTATGTATATATATGTGTGTATAATATATGTATGAATATATGTATGTATATATATATGTGTATATATGTATATGTATGTATGAATATATATATTTATATATATATATATATATATATATATATGCTTATTCAGGCTATTATTTTCAGATTGGATGTAATTTTCACAATATTGTATCTGATAAATATTGTCGCCTATTTTCTCTAGTAGAAATATGTTGCAAATATCACTAGAGAAAAAAAGTACTTTGCCAACAATGGCAACGGTGACTTAAGTTGCTTTACTCGGAGATAAAATAATATTTCATACAATTAAAGAAGAGTGTTATCTCGCAGCGGCAATTTTATCAACTAGGTCGAGGGTGTCTCCGAATAGACAGTCACTCGAAAAGAATATCTGAATTTATTACACAGAGACGTTCCGTTTCAATGCATTTTGGTGCACTCGCATTCAGTTCATTTAAATTCCGGTTGACGTGAAATCGGTTTCGCAGAAAACGTACAAATGTTTTTTTGTTTTCTTTTCGCTCAACATATTTTTAAAAACATTTTTCTTTAGACATTTCATCGTCTTTCAATTTCGCACCGATTTACACTGTTTTTCCTCGTTTTGCTATTTCCGTCCATATACACATTATACTATGCAAGTAAAATACAGAAAATAACAAAACGACATTAATCCTCTATAAACACAAAAGACAAAAAACATCTGCATATGAGCTGCTCATCTAACGCAGATCTAAAAGCCATACCAATTATAACGATTGTAACAAGAATATGGTTTATAACAAGGACATGGTTTATATCAAGAACATGGTTTATAACAAGGACATGGTTTATAACAAGATCATGGTTTATAACAAGGACATGATTTATAACAAGAACATGGTTTATAACACAGAACATGGTTTATAACAAGAACATGGTTTATTACAAGGACATAGTTTATAACAAGAACATGGTTTATACCAAGAACATGGTTTATAACAAGGACGTGATTTATTACAAGAACATGGTTTATTACAAGGACATTGTTTATAACAAGAACATGGTTTATAACAAGAACATGGTTTATAACAAGGACATGGTTATTACAAGGACATGGTTTATAACAAGGATATGGTTTATAACAAGGACATTGTTTATAACAAGAATATGGTTTATAACAAGAACATGGTTTATAACAAGAACATGGTTTATATCAAGAACATGGTTTATAACAAGAACATGGTTTATAACAAGAACATGGTTTATAACAAGAACATGGTTTATATCAAGAACATGGTTTATAACAAGGACATAGTTTATAACAAGAACATGGTTATTACAAGAACATGGTTTATAACAAGAACATGGTTTATAACAAGAACAAGGTTTATAACAAGAACATGGTTTATAACAAGAACATGGTTTATAACAAGAACAAGGTTTATTACAAGGACATGGTTTATAACAAGAACATGGTTTATAACAAGGACATGGTTTATAACAAGGACATGGTTTATAACAAGAACATAGTTTATTACAAGGACATTGTTTATTAAAAGAACATGGTTTATAACAAGAACATGGTTTATTACAAGAACATGGTTTATAACAAGAACATGGTTTATAACAAGAACATGGTTTATAACAAGGACAATGTTTATTACAAGAACATGGTTTATAATAAGAACATGGTTTATAACGAGGACAGGGTTTATAACAAGAACATGGTTTATAACAAGAACATGGTTTATAACAAGGACGTTATTTATTACAAGAACATGGTTTATTACAAGGACATAGTTTATAACAAGAACATGGTTTATAACAAGAACATGGTTTATAACAAGAACATGGTTTATAACAAGAACATGGTTTATAACAAGGACGTGATTTATTACAAGAAAATGGTTTATTACAAGGACATTGTTTATAACAAGAACATGGCTTATAACAAGAATATGGTTTATAACAAGAACATGGTTTATTACAAGGACATGGTTTATAACAAGAACATGGTTATTACAAGGACATGGTTTATAACAAGAACATGGTTATTACAAGGACATAGTTTATAACAAGAACATGGTTTTTAACAAGAAGATGCTTTATAACAAGAACATGGTTTATAACAAGAACATGGTTTATATCAAGAACATGGTTTATAACAAGAACATGGTTTATAACAAGAACATGGTTTATAACAAGAACATAGTTTATAACAAGAACATGGTTTATAACAAGAACATGGTTTATATCAAGAACATGGTTTATAACAAGGACATGTTTTATGACAAGAACATGGTTATTACAAGAACATGGTTCATAACAAGGACATGGTTTATAACAAGGACATGGTTTATAACAAGAATATGGTTTATAACAAGAACATGGTTTATAACAAGAACATGGTTTATATCAAGAACATGGTTTATAACAAGGGCATAGTTTATAACAAGAACATGGTTATTACAAGAACATGGTTTATAACAAGGACATGGTTTATAACAAGGACATGCTAAATCTGACACCCAAGATCGCCATGGGCATGGAATATGTGCCTACATTAAGGATGGCTTCCATGGGCATGGAATATGTGCCTACATTAAGGATGGCTTCCCATGTGGCAGGGATATCTCTGGAGAAGATCCTAATTTACCCTATATGTGCTTCAAGGTTGCACTTGCTAACACCACTGCATTTATATTTGCCCTCTATAGGCCCCACAACAGCGGAGTTACTATCTTTAAGAGCATATCTGAGAAAATAGACCACATACTGTCTTCACATCCCTCGGCTAACATCCACATCTGTGGTGACTTCAACGTCCATAACGTGGAATGGCTGACCCATTCAAATAAGACAGATGATGAGAGGAGGTTTTGTCATGATTTTGCCATTGCTTATGACCTCACTCAGATAGTTCGCGAACCCACCCGTGTGCCCGATACACCCAATCAATATGCAAGCCTCTTAGACCTTTTTCTCTCAACTTCCCCTGAGCTATGTTCATGTACCGTTCATTCTCCTCTAGGATCCTCCGACCACTCCGTCGTATCAGTTAAGATAAAAACGAAATGTAAGAAGCCCCCAGACGTACCCCTCCACCGTGCTGTATACCGATACTCTATGGCTGACTGGGATAGCTTCCGTACATTCATATCTGATTTACCTCTGCACTCCATGTTTAAAAAGGAAGTGTCCTCTATAGTATCAGATCTGACTGAATGGTTAATTGTAGGCATTGACCAATTCATACCATCTAAAAAATTCCAACAAAAACCTAAAAGCCAGCCATGGTTCTCCCCAGAATGTGCTTCTGCTATCGCGCACAGAAATCACTTTTTCCATAGCTACCAACGTAATAGATGCACTGAGACTAAAGCTGCTTTCAGGACTGCCAGCAACCACTGTAAAAGAGTAATAAAAAATGCAAGATGCCCAGTCTGTTAAATCCAAGGTAGCTGATCAGCGGCTTGGTTCTCACCAGTTTTGGCAAATAACAAATAGGATCCTGAACAGAAGTGTGCGTTCTATCCCAACCATTATCAATGGACCAGAGGTCATCTCGTCAGCGTCAGACAAGGCCAAACTATTTGCAAAGAACTTTGCAGCTAATTCTACCCTATGCGACGAAGGCCATCAACTCCCCATACTTCCTCCTATAACACAAACCAAGCTAAGTAACATACAAATATCCGTGCATGAGGTCGCCAAGCTAATAAAAAACCTAGATTCCAGTAAAGCAACTGGCCCTGATGGCATCCCAATTATAGTGTTAAAAAAGCTTCAACCAGAACTTGCTCCCATACTTACGAAACTATTTAAGCGCTGCCTTAAGGAGAAGTGCTTTCCGACCCCCTGGAAGACCTCATCAGTTTGCCCTGTATTTAAGAATTCAGGTGATAAGTCATCTCCCTCTCAGTACAAACCAATAAGTCTCCTCTGTGTTATGAGTAAGTTGCTGGAATCAATATTAAATAGAGAAATAGTCACCCACCTCAGCAAGAAACAATTTTCTTAGTGACACACAATATGGTTTCCGCTCTGCAAGATCTACCACAGATGTGCTGACGGTTATATCCCACAGGATTAGTGAATCTCTTGACAAAGGCTTCCTTTCTAGGGCAATCGCTCTTGACATATCAAAGGCCTTCGACAAGGTATGGCATAAGGGTCTACTTCACAAGATTTCCAGCTACGGTATAACTGGAAATGTTTTCTCAATCATTAAATCATTTCTCTCTGATAGGCTCATAAGAGTAGTGGTAGATGGACAAAAATCGGAGGCCTGCAATATAAATGCTGGAGTCCCTCAGGGGTCAATCCTGGGCCCAACTCTCTTCCTGATCTACATCAATGACCTCCCTAAACACATACTTAAATCATTCGTTGACATCTATGCTGATGACATGACCATCTACAGCAACACATCAAAGGCTGTAAATGAAAAAGTTCTCTCTGATTCTCTCTCCTCTGATCTCGAGCGCGTGGTTCAGTGGGGGAAGATGTGGCTAGTTACCTTTAATGCATTCAAAACCAAACTCCTATCCTTACATCATCAACGCTCTGATCCCCATCTGGCATCAATTGTGATGGATGGCTCTCGTCTGGGTGAGGCCGCGTGTTTTGACAAGCTTCTAGGTTTGACCTTTACTCCTGATCTGAAATGGAACATATACATCAAGTCTGTTGCCAAGGTCGCTGGAAAGATAGTGGGATCCTTCTACCGCTCCAGAAGATATCTCACTACTGATGCAATTCTCTATCTATATAAAAGCCAAGTACGTCCAAGGATGGAATACTGTTGCCATATCTGGGCAGGAGCTGCCAAAAACAGCCTATCATGCCTTGACAGAGTACAAAATAGACTTCGTGGCTTAGTGGGGATGCCCTTTTCTCTACCCTGCAACCCCTCTCTCACAGAAGAGACGTTGCGAGCCTATCCTTGTTTTATCGTTATTTTCATGGCAGGTGCTCGTCTGAACTCAAATCCCTGGTACCCCCTCGCCAATCTTTCACGAAAGACACCCGTCTAGCTGAATCCACTGTCAAAAATTTCCCCCACTCTATATCTGTGCCTAAATCAAAACGCGGATTCCATGAACAAAGCTTCTTTCTTAGAACTGCACGCCTGTAGAACTCTGTTCCGTCTGCCTGCTTTCCTCCGGACTACAACTTGGATGTCTTCAAGTCTAAAGTTGACAAATTCCTAATGAACCGCCCCCTTAAGTAAACACTCCATCAAATCTCCACACTAACGTAATGTACTTGCAATAACCCTTATCCCTGAATGGCTTCCGGGCCTTGATAAGTGGTGATCATTGTGTAAAAAAAAAATGGTTTATAACAAGAACATGGTTTATAACAAGGACATTGTTGATTACAAGAACATGGTTTATAACAAGAACATGGTTTATAACAAGAGCAAGGTTTATTACAAGGACATAGTTTATAACAAGAACATGGTTTATAACAAGAATATGGTTTATAACAAGAACATGGTTTATTACAAGGACATAGTTTATAACAAGAACATGGTTTATAACAAGAATATGGTTTATAACAAGGACATGGTTTATAACAAGAATATGGTTTATAACAAGAACATGGTTTATAACAAGAAGATGGTTTATAACAAGAACAAGCAAAACACATGGGTCCGTCTAAAATGTCCAAATGAAAATCCGTTTCATGACTTGATAATCAGTCAAATAAACTACACGTACCATAATTTCGTTTCGGTAAGTGATACTTGCTTTTTCATCTGTTCCTTACAGTAGAGTCAACATGTTACGATTACACATCGTACACATCTATTGATTAGGCAGTACCATTAAAGTTTAATTTAAATCAAGTTTATATATATATATATATATATATATATATATATATATGAACGATGATTGCAACGTCTTGTCAGACGATTGCCACTCCCTCAGACACTTAAAGTCCATGAACCTAAAAATGACTTCCATCGCCACAGGACCATTTTAATAGACAAATGCATGAGGGAGTATCTATACACAGATTATGTTACAGAGTATTAGCTTTGTACGACAGATAAGTCTCTCTCTCAGTTCAAAGTGTTGAGATCCAGCAACAAGCAAGAACAAGATAGCCAGCAACAAGTTAAACTGCAGACCAGCTTAATGCGGGTATTGGTCTTCCGCCTTACGCTTTTTTTTATCAGATTTGCTTCTCCTAGAAAGGTTGGCTTCACCACGGCTTACCGGAGCCCTCTCCACCCCAACACACACACATACACACACGGTGGTAGTTGGCCGTTGACCCCGAAAAGGGTTCATTCGCCCTTTGGAAGGTCTTGTTTTTAATCCTTCAGGGAGACTAGCCACCCTCCTCACCAAAACGGTCTGGTGGGGGAACCAGTTTAGTCGTCGGTGACCCGACCATGAGGCAGGTTGTACTGGGTTACATGGTACCAGTAGCATATGGCATGATCTGACATACATATATACATACAAATAAACACACGCACATTTATATATAATTATTATAGTAAATAATTATGTCAGCCCTTGAAGAAATTCGTTTTTTATCGTTGAGCACTTTCAGTTGAAATAAAATGTCGGCCAGTTTAGCTCTCATACGCAGATCATCGTATAATGATTAGATCACTCTGACAGACTTTAAAAGCATTAAAAAATAAATGTTTAAATTTCAACAGTATTTCTCACGGTTAATGGTAGCCGAATGGATTAGGTTCTTGTTAATGAAGGCATAAATGGCTTCTGTTGACGGGTTATAATCAATAAAACGGTGTTAATCGTAACACCCTGCACTGATGATTCCCGAACGGATGAAACACTAGTGTCTGTAGTTATTTAATAATTATTGTAGCAAATAATTATATATATACTAGCTTGGGTGCCCGGCGTTGCCCGGGTGTTTGGAGGTGTATGCTGAGCAAAAAAAAAAAAAAAAAGGTCAATTTTTTAAACTTTGACCCCTATTATGACCCCTTATCATTTATTGTTTTGGACTCAAATCAAGTTATTAAGTTAGATCCATGTCCAAAGTACCTATATCTAAAATTTCAAGTGTTTAGACCCGAAATTGTCGAAGGACTTTGGTAGAGTTCTCAAAAGTCAAATCGTTCAACTTTTACCAATTAACAGCCAAATTTCAGGCCGAAAACCAATCACATAAATATTCCCAAATCTCAGTACCCTGTATATCAAATTTTGAGTTTGTAGACTAAAAATTCACAGAGTTATTGCATAGGGAAATGTACACAGACACACAGACAGACACAGACACAGACACACAGACACAAACACGTTCACTATTCTTTTATGCCTGGTGCTACCAGATCAGACTGTCTGAAGATACTGTGTTTTTTTTTTACTTAAAATACAACCAACATTAATGTTATTGTTGTTTCTTTAACTTTTCAAAACTCAAAACTCAACCATGTCGTGCAAAGTAAAAATCAAAAGCAAACACTTTCCTATAAAAAAGCAAACCAAACTCCATGAATAAATAAATAAATAAATATATATATATATATATATATATATATATATATATATATATATATATATATATATATATATATATATAAAGCGTGAAGCATATAAACTTTTTCCAAAATGACAGGATGCGGCAACAAATAACCAGAAAAGGGTTGACATGTTGTAAAACAATAACCAAGTTAAATCAAACTCCACAAATAAGTATTGAAGGTATGAAGACATTTGAAGCATAAACTCTTTTACAAAATTACTCGATTCATATTAAATTACTAGAAAGGAGTAAATATGCTGCAAAAGATAAGCAAAGCAACATTCATGAATAAATATTTGCAAATATGAAGAACATAAACCATCAATTCTCTACCTATATAAAAGCCAAGTACGCCCAAGGATGCAGTACTGCTGCCACATCTGGGAAAGAGCTGCTAAAAGCATCTTATCCGGCCTTGACAGAGTACAAAATAGACTTCGTGGCTTAGTGGGGGATGCCCTTTTCTATTCCCTGCAACATCTATCCCAGATAAGAGATGTTGTGAGCCTGTCTTTGTTTTATCGTTATTTCCATGGCAAGTGCTCGTCTGAGCTCCAATCTCTGATCCCCCCTCGACAATCTTTCACAAAAAAGCACACGTCTAGCTGAAACCACTGTCAATAATTTCCCCCACTCTTTATCTGTGACTAAATCAAAGTGTAGACCCTATGAACAAAGCTTCTTTTTTAGAACTGCACGCCCGTGGAACTTTTCTTCGTTTGCCTGTTTCCCACCTGTCTTCAAGTCTAACATAAACAAGTTCCTGATAAACTACCCCTTAAGTAATCCAATTTATAAATTCTCCATTACTAACGTTACTACATAATCACATTGTACACTCAATATTCTCGAGTGGCCTCCGGGCCTTGATAAATGGTAACTCCGATGTAAAAAACAAGTTTGACCAAAATTACTAGATTTGGCCTTAAATAGTACGAAAGCGGTTGATATGCCGTAAAAAAAAATAATCCAAGTAAACTCTATGAATAAATATTTTAAAACATGAAGAACTTGAAGCGTAAAAGCTTTTTCGAAAATTACTCTAATCGTGAGTAAATCACACGAAAGTGATTGATATGCCATAAAACAAAACAACAGACTCTTTTCGGTTTAATCATCTCAGTATTTCTTTCCAACTTCTAAACATTGGAGTTAAGACTTAAGTGCTGCATTAGCAGTGTCAGAAATTTCGTGAAAATAGTGAATAATTCCACCCCATCTTTCCAAGCTTATAACTCCTCGAAAAATGTAATTCAAGCCCTAATTTTTTTTTTCAATTAAAGGAGTAAGGACCAAGGTTTTATTTAAAAAAAAAACAAAACAAAACAATGTGTTTTTTTTTTTTAAAAAGGTTTTAAACTTCGGACTTTACAGGTAAATTTCTAAAAAACTGATTTTTTTTTTTGTTTTAAATTTGAATATATTATTTATTGACCTTTTCTCTTCAATTTGTGATATATAAACCTATTAAACATAAATTAATTATTTACTTTTTAATAGACATTTCAAAATGAGAGGCGTAAATTATTCGACCCCCTATCTTTCTAAGCTTATAACTCCTCGAAAAATGTAATTCAAGCCCTAATTTTTTTTTCAATTAAAGGAGCAAGGACCAAGGTTTCATTAAAAAAAAAAAAAAAAAGACAAAAAGAAAAAATGTGTTCTTATAAAATAAGGTTTTAAACTTCGGACTTTACAGGTAAATTTCTAAAAAACTGATTTTTTTTTTTGTTTTAAATTTGAATATATTATTTATTGACCTTTTCTCTTCAATTTGTGATATATAAACCTATTAAACATAAATTAATTATTTACTTTTTAATAGACATTTCAAAATGGGGGGGGGCGTGAAAATGGGGGGGCGTGAAAATGGGGGGGCGTGAATTTAAAAAAAACGTTTGTCTAAAATATTATATTCGGTTTATTGGAAAGAACATAAAATTTCACATTGACCCTGAAAATATCGTAAAAATAGAATCAATAGAAAAATTTTGATAGATTTTTAAAATTTAAAAATTTAAAAATATTGAGTTTAAAAATTGAAAAATATTGAGTTCGGAAAATTCATTACTGTTTTAAAAAAAAAATAAAAATATTTTTATTACTTTTAAAACAACTGTAATAGTTTATTTTGGAAGTATAATCCATAAAGAAAATAAATAACCCACTTTTAACAGAGAAATTACGAGATTTTTATATTGTATTCGCAGTTTCGTGTTAGGGGTGTCAAAAATTCCTACAAAAATTCTGATACTGCTAGTGCTGCATTCTACTTGAAGTCAACTCGTAAGTTGTGAGAAGATTTTACAAAATGAAAGCAATTGAAACCGGCTCATAAAGGAATGTGTTAAATTCTCAGTGTCGACAAAATGCGGCCTGGGAATTCCGTCAAATGAGAGAAACGAGGCAAGTTGTGTCATCACGAAAATGACGTCGAGTGCTTTTGCCAGGTTCGTTTGTCAGTTGACAAATTTGCCCGCCATCTTTCCCTCCAGGTAATCCGGCTGGTTTGTAAGAGAATCAGATGAACGGCCCGGTGTTTCCCTTCTCTCTTCAAATAGCCTCGCCATTACGAAGCATGGGGCCCCGGCTTTTGTATGGTATTGTTTGCCTGTCAACTGGCGAAGACACGTTCAACCAGTGTATGATTATTACCTGTCCAAAATGACAGAGCGTTTTCTGTCATCGGTTTCGGCTTGAAAGAATGACTCCTTTTAGAGAAGGGCGTTTTTTTCACTCGATGAAATTCTCCGCATTTAATCTTATAAAATACCAAAACTGGCCATTTCGTATGCATTACTCGCCAGTTAGAACTGCGGACAAAATTTCTCAGGTCTTGTCCAAAATTTCCTCCTCCTCCTCCTCCTCATCATCATCATCATCATCATCATCATCATCATCATCATCATCATCATCATCATCATCATCAATAACAACAACAACAAAATAATAATAATAATAATAATAATAATAATAATAATAATAACAATAATAATAATAATAATTCTGATTTCGTTTATCAACGTCTCCTGGAAAGAGACAGGATTCATTTACAGAGGATTTCCCTCAATCCCGGCTCCCCACCAGGAGCTCCAAAGACCAAGGGGTTTTCTAAGGTAGTTGGTGGTACCTACAATAGCAGAGGTCTAAAAGCCTCCTAAAATATCGGGGATTTGTAGTTTTTTTCAATTGTCCTTCCAGACGATTTGATACTACTCCTAGTGTACAATAATAATAATAATAATAATAATAATAATAATAATAATAATAATAATAATAATAAATGATAAAATAATAAAAATTTGTACTTAACCATAAGAAAACAAAACTATCATGTACCCCCCCCCCCAAAAAAAAACACGTAAATTGATTAAATTTTTATTTTTATAAAGTAATTACTTTTTAAGCCATTAATGGGAATTGTAGGCATTACAATATCAATTCTGTAAGTTTGATTTATTATTGAGTTATTTCCCTTAATTTCCTTTTTTTATAGGATGGAACGATAAATTAAACGTCCTAAAGTAAATAACACTAAAGCTTTATATGAAAACTTTTATTGAAAAAACTAATCCAAGTAACCTGAGTATGTAATATATCTGACATATATTCAATATAGCCGCCTTCACCCTCAATCAGCACCTCGATACGGGTCCAGAACATAGAGCATGTGTTTTCCACAAGCACCGGCGGGAGCTCGGCAAATATTCGGTAGATAGCTGCGATTAGGCTGGCTATGATGTTATGGGAGGTCATGTTGGTGATGTGCTCGACTATGACCAAACGAAGTAGTCCAGTGAGTTCAGGTCGGGCGAGGATGAGGGCCAGTGAGAGAAGGGTACAAGGTGGTTGCACTCCTGAAGTCAATCCTGTTTGTTTTTCGACTTATGGGCCGATGCTGCCCCGCCTAGCGTCTGCCACCGGCCACCTGATTATACTAAGGGATCATCACACTCTCTAGCAGATCCAGGTACACTTTGGTGTTGACTGTTACGCCAACTTCGAAGATGTGACGCCCTGACCTCTTATGGAAGACCTACATCTGATCCATTGGCAAAATCACTGCAAAAATGTTGGGATCTTTCTACTGCTCCAAAAAGTATCTTATGCCCAACACAATCCTCTGCGTGTACAAGAGTCAATTACGCCCTAAAATGGAGAACTGTTGCCACATCTGGTTGGAGCTCCTAAGATAACCTTTTCGTACAACCAAGACGAAAACCATCTTCGAAATTTAATGGGCGAGGACCTTTTACCTCCCCACTCCCTTTTTCTCACATGGAAGATATTGTGAATCTCTCTCTTCTCTATCGTTACTTTTATGGTAGGTGCTCGACTGAGCTCCAATCTATGGCTTCTCTCCGCAAAACGTTCGTAATAAATACTCGGCTAGCTACAACGACCGTCAACAACTTCCTACACTCTTTATCTGTGCCTAAAACTTAACAAAAATGACACGAGCAAAGTTTTTTTCCCAAAAAAACTTTCCATATGTTGAAAACAATACCACATGATTGCTTCCCGAGTCACAATATCTAATGAAAATAAGTTCTTGTTGCGCCGTCCTTTTAAATGATCTAGCTTTACCCTAGTTCCAGCATTATTGATCATGTTGCCTCACTATCTACCTAAGACTTAAGTTTTATCTTAAAGTGGCCCTATCCTCAAGTAAAATATAAATCTGATAAAAACATTTTTTTTTTTGCAAATAACATCAACTTCCTCCCTTTGAAATCAGAGCAGCCTCACACTCTGAGCGACGTCAATATATATTTCCATGCGGAAATTTTATAGTAAGCCCCACTATCCCCAATGGTTTACGTCGACTTGCTCAACTGCCATTGCTCAAAAGCAGCATGCATACCGTAGGTTTAACCGACATAAGTCCAGTTCAAACAGACTGAAGTATATAGAAGCGTTAAGAAAGAAATAGCGACAGCTAAGAGAGAATTTACGGAAACCACTAAAAAGCGTATCGAAGCACAAAAACTAGGAACTCGAGACTTCTGGAAAATCTACAACAGTGTAGTAAATAATGGGCAATCAACAATTCCCCCACTAACCAACAATCACGAGGTTGTCTCCTCGGCAACCGACACGGCTAACATGCTTGCCAGTCGGTTTGCCTCAAACTCCACACTGGACCCTTCCAACCACCCCCTACCTGACTTTCATATGCGGACAGACGCCACGCTAGACGATCTGAAAATCACCCCTGCTCAGGTGCATGCTATCATGAAAAACATTGACACTTCAAAAGCATGTAGACCCGATCTCATCCCAGATGTGCTTTCCGGGCTGTTGGAAAACTGCTTCTGTTGTACCAGTATTCAAGGATTCTGGCGAAAGGACTGACCTATCAAATTATCGCCCCATTAGCCTCCTCCCACTTTTTGCCAAAATATTTGAGACCTAACTTATACATGCTCTAGTCAGATGCTAAACTTCTGACTGACAAACAATATGGATTTAGACAAGCCCGTTCCCTAGCAGAATCCTAGCTTGAATCTCTGAACGTATATACCATTCACTGGACAAAGCGGGGGAGGGCAGAGCGGTAGCTCTAGATATATCTAAGGCTTTTGACAGGGTATGGCATGAGAGTCTCCTCAGGAAAATTCGATCATACGGTATCACTGGTAGAATACTTAACATAATTAAATCCTTCTTAGATAAGAGAAAAATCCAGGTTGTCCTCGACGGTCGTACATCTAAACAATATGATATAAATGCGGGGGTGCCCCAGGGTTCTATCCTTGGACCTCTATTGTTCCTGATATTCATAAACGACCTCCCCGACAAGATTGCCTCTGAGATGGGTATATATGCTGATGACACTACACTCTATGGTAGGCACGACAGGAAGACGAATGAACACATTTCTAAAGAAATGACAGAAACACTAGAGGAAGACCTCCAATCTGTGGTGGAATGGGGACAAAAGTGGTTGGTCGCGTTCAATGCCGCCAAGACTAAACTAGTTTCATTTAATAATTACAAGAAACCCTCTCTACCACCTATAGCAATGGCCAACGACTCTTTATCTGAGAGTACATCTTTTAAACTCCCTGGTTTAACGTTCACAGGAAACATGAGTTGGAACAATTACATTGAGGGCATTGCCAATGCCGCTGCAAGAAAAGTGGGCTCTCTCTACCGTGCTAGACAACTACTAACACCCGAAAGTATCCTGTACCTCTATAAGGCCACCATTCGCCCATGTATGGAGTATTGCTGTCACATCTGGGCTTATGCATCTGCTACTAGTTTCTCGCTCCTTGACAAGGTTCAAAAGAGAGTCGCAAACCTGATAGGCCCTGAACTGATATCTAAGCTTCAGCCTCTGTCCCATCGACGAAACGTTGCATCCCTCTGCCTTTTCTACAAGTATTTTAGTGGTGAATGTTCTGCGAACTGCAATCACTTGTGCCCCCACGACGTGAGCACCCTCGACAAACCCGACAGGCTGCTAAATCCCACCCCCACACTGTAGAGATCCCTAGATGTAAAAGATGTTTTTACTCCAATAGTTTCTTCCCCAGAACTGCCAGACTCCGGAATTCCATTCCAGGTCCCTTCTTCCCTAACAGTACTGACGTGCAGAAGTTCAAGTGTAACGTGAACCGACATCTTGCTGCCCAAATCCCTATATAGTACCCTAGTAGTTGTTGCCCCTGATAGTAGCCCCCTACACCAAAGTGGCAATTTGCCTTGTTTGGGATGAAAATGTAATTAAAAAATATATATATATTGTCGGGATGTTGCAAAACTCATCAGGAATCTTGATGCCAGCAAAGAAACTGGTCTGGACAAAATTTCAATTATAGTGCTTAAAATCTGCAATCAGATCTCATATTCTCACCATCGTGTTCAATCGTTGTTTACAGGAGAAAGGTAATTCGGTATATTAGAAAACCTCGTCGGTTTGTCTAGTATTCATACTGGAAATTAGTCTTCTGCATCTAAGTGCAGACCAATCAGTCCACTTGATTATATAAGTAAGTTTTGTGTTCTTTTTATTTCTGCTGTGACGTCACATAGCGCAGCTGGCTTGGTCATTTGCAATATATATATATATATATATATATATTATGCAAATGCTGCTGGTTACAGCGTCAGCGGCTCTGTTACATAAACGTCTGATAAACTTGAGTGGATCTCCAACAATGTTCTGTTTTATTAGCATTTCTATTACAATCTAACACATTTTGTGCAGCATGTTTACTTTTGGGTGTTGGCAATCTTTACGTGAACTCTCCTTATTCTAGACCCAATCGGCAAAAACCAATGTTGTCAGCACAATTGTGACAGTGAAAGGTCATAATACGCTGATACTTATGACTTTACGTTTTACAGAATTAAATGCAAGCTTTCTTGCATATAAAAGAGACCATGTTTCTTGTGAGCTGTATTTTACACCCTCGCCTTTCAACCTTGTCTTTCATCTTTCTGCAGCTGGATGTTAATACTAGCGTCCAAACTAACGTTTTCCAACCTATTTTAACATTCCAATAAAAGTTATGTTTAAGAAACTTCTACATAAGAAAATATTTTACAATCTTGTTTATTTCTCTATCATAATGCAAGCAATGCTTTTCGTTTCATAACCGGTTAAAGTAAAAATTGTCTTTCTTAATATTATTGGTAATAAAACAAAGCATTTTTGTCAACTTGTTCAAACATATAATAATTGCATCCTTCTTCCAGTTTATTTACAAATAAAAAAATAATTGGAACAATTTATTGAAAAGACAATAGCAATTAAAAACGTACATAAAAATGTATAGGATCAGAAGGAAATGTGCTTCTTCAATGTGATACTCAGTCTATTTATCAATATCTCTTGGAAGAACCGTTTACAAATCTTTAAGGAACACAAGGAACAGCTATGATTCTGAGGAAAAGTCCTGGCCAAATGTTTGCACACATTCCGGATTGTCCACTAAGAATCAGTACACGGTGAAATTATATCACATATCTGTTTCAAATTTGTCAATCCGAGGCAGTTATTTACTTCACAATGTGAAGTGGCAATTATGAAATGGATGCTGTCATAGTCGTCGAATCTTGTCGGTTGCATAACACAATTTTCATTATGAATGTTTACAACTTCGACTCCAATGACAACTGATTATGACCGATTTTTGAAATGGCATTTCTTCTGTTCATTGGCAAACACCTGATGCCCTTTCCAGTCCTTTTAAGTCAACCCTCCTAGGCCGTTCCACGCGTATTTCAGGTGGTGTAAGTTTATTGCGTATTATCTGAGGCGCCCCTATAAAGGAATGCCGACGGAGCTGCTCATGTCATTTTAAATAAAAAACAATACTTTTTTCAGGGACTATGGCTACTCTCCCAGACCTTTAGAAATTGTTTCACATCTTTCTGTGATGGAAAAGACCCATGTTACGTTGCGTTTGTATATGAATATGTTCCAAAATGACGTACACGTTGAATAGTTGGGTTTTATATTTGATCTGTATATTCATGTACATGTAAATGCGTGTGTGTATATACGTTGTATTATTTAGTGGATCGTCTAGTGTGTATAGTTTAACATTTCTGAAACAGTTCTAACAGGAAACGAATGACGTGGACGTATTGAAACAGTTGTGTAAATAAATACAACACATACCTGAATTATATACGAACATTTATTTTCATGATTCCGGCCTCTTCAGAGATTACAAAGTCTTCACATCTTGGTTACCTGAGAAAACGTCGCTCCCTGTGTCATAGAGAGACCGACTCCCCCATTGATTCATCCGTTCTCTCGTGTGTTCAGCTAACGACTGACTAGAGTCTCCCCAAATCTACATCTCCTCACGTGTCTAAAACCCACAGCTGACGTAACCTCAATCTAGTTATTTGTTTATGCAAACCAAAATTATGTTTATCTCTATTTTCTATTTTCACATTCTTTTGTAGTTGTTTATTATTTCAGCAGTCAATCTGTTTCCCAATCTATTTGTTTATTTTTACTAATCATAATAATCGATCCACCGACCCGCCGTCGCTAGAATAAATTAATAATAATAATAATAATAATAATAATAATAATAATAATAATAATAATAATAATAATAATAATGTTTTGACCCTTGGCCCTGCCTATCTAAGTTAACACAGATACTATGCTATGATCACCGCCAAAGTGCCACTACATTGCAGCTAAATAACAACATCGTGCGGTCCATTCTGTAAATACCTGATTGTTGAACGAACTCTGGCAACCAATGGCGTCACTCGAGCCGGACAAAAATTATACGATGCTGATCTATATGAATTTACGTTTTATCGATAAAAGTTTGATACAAAGCTGCGGAGAAAAAGGGGACACGTTTAAAAATAATCTTTCAAATCTCGGAAAGGGCACGAAAGATAAAAATGATGCTCTTCTGGTTTTGAATTACTTTTACTCTTATAAATGAATGCACACTGAAATTTAATCATACTGTTCAGCCCAAAGCGACGCGCGCATCTCACGTTTCCGAATATAAAACAAACGAAAAAAAAAATGAATGAACAAAACAATCGCAACGATTTGATGGGAAATATGCTAAAGAAACTATGAGATAAAAGCAAATTTCGCTCCTTACCATCTATTTGCTCTTTAATTGCTGATACATGAAAGTTTTCCTCTAAGGCTTTAAAAAAAAAAAAATCAAAGCAAGTTTTAAAATTATTGATGAGAACCTATTTGTGTTTCTTTATTAAACTTTAAATATGTCTACATAGCATTCATTCCTTCCATTCTCTTCTTTAGCATCTAACTATTCGATCCGATCATATATATTTGTTTTTATATCGATTTAAATATATAATTATTTCAGTATATTTCTCTCTCTCTCTTTATCTATCTATATATCTACTCATTTGTCTCTCTGTCTCAATATATAATTGTTCTTCCACATATAATGTTATAATAAGATATAATATATTATGTATAGATTTTAAGTGTTTACTCAAAAAGTGCTTGATCCACGAGTGTCTAGATAATACCAGCCAAGCGTACCTCGTTTAGCATTGAGATATTTATGCAGATATTGTCAAATATTCACAAGATGCCCTGAATGCCAGGCTAAAATTTGAAATAGCATTTGTAACTTTCTGCAGAAACATCTATCTGTAAGTTTGAAACAGCGTTTTAAAATTCGGTCAACTAGAGTATATACGACATTAAGTTACGCTATATTTGGAAATATCATTTTTTTTTAGATTTGTCTGAATATCTAAGTAGAGTCTATCCATTGTTGATTCAATTTTAACTATTAATTTTAAATTGGCTGAATCCCTCTTTAGACGAGTCTATTCGTAGTTAAGTGAGGCTAACTCTTATAATATTATTTTTTTAGATTTCCTCGAACATATCTAAACGTGGGTCTATCCATCGTTAAATCAAGCTTAAATTTTACTTATAAATTTTAAATTGGCCGAAGACCTTCTGCAGAAAGGTCTATCAGTCGTTAAGCCAGACTAAAATTTGAAAGATTATTTTTTAGATTTCCTCAAACATATCTATACGAGGATCTATCCATCGTTAAGTCAAGCTTAAATTTTAAATATAAATTAGAATTGGCCGGAGCCCCTCTTTAGAATGGTTGAACTGTTTTTAAGTCAGGTTAAAATTGGAAATAAATGTTTTTAGATTCATTCGAACAGGAAGGTCTATCCGTTGGTAAATTGAGCTTCAATTTTAAATACTATTTTTAGATTTATTCAATAACTTCTAATTTATAGCCTGCCCATCCATAAGTCAGATTTTCGTTTGAAATAGCATTTTTAAATTCAAATAAACATCTCTGCAGTAGGATCTGTCCGTAGGTAGGTCATGTTCTGATTTGAAAATAGCGTTTGCAAACTGGATAGACGCATCTTACAAATATAAGTTCATGGTATCTTACGATGAAACCTTACTAACACATCATATGCCCCTTCCCCTCCCACACCCGAAGTTGTTCTCCTGTTTTCCGTTCCTTTTATTTCATCGCATGAAAAACGACTTGTAAAACACGTTCCCAAAGTTTATTGAGATCACATTTCGTAACCATTTCTTGTTTGTGTTGATTTCTTTTCTTTCTTTTTTTTACTTATTACGGGTGGCCGGAGTGGCGTTAAAAGGAATTTTAACAAGCAAAACATTAGCCCAAGTGACAAGCCACCCCCTCCTCTCAATCCACACCCGTAGCCGTCCAGCAGACTCACGTCATAGCAAGGCGAGTTTCTTTCTATAAAGGGGAGGAAAAGCTACCCAGTTTTTGATAATCAACCTGAAATGTATTTTACACGAGCACCCATGATGCACTGTTCGTTTATTGAGAGAGAGAGAGAGAGAGGGAGAGAGAGATAAAGGGAGAGAGAGAAAGAGAGGGAGAGAAAGAGGGAGAGAAAGAGGGAGAGAGAGAGATCGGAGAGGGAGAGAAAGAAAGTACAACGACAGAAACACACAAACACGTAGAGTCATATATACGCGTACGCACACATTCTCACACACCGTCATACATACACACATACACACATATTTCTGCTGAAATATGATTTTTCAAATATATTTCAATTTTTTATATACTTAATAAATTAGTCCTTAATTTATTGAGCTCAATGTAATTACAGAGCATATAACAAACAAATAACATTTACAATTTTTGACACTGTTTCGCAGCGCAAAATTATTCATTCAATTATTATATCAGTCATTGAATCTTTATGGCCCTTAACTCCTCAGAAGAAATAGCAAAAAGAAAATTAAATGCTTTTGGGCATGCATGTGGAACTCTGTTCCGTCTGTCTGCTTCTCACCGGACTACAACTTGGATGTCTTCAAGTCCAACGTTAACAAATTCCTAATGAACCGCCCCCTTAAGTAAACACTTCATCAAATCTCCACACTAACGTAATGTACTTGCAATAACCCTTATCCCTGAGTGGCTTCCGGGCCTTGATAAGTGGTGATCACTGTGTAAAAAAAAATAACAAAAGTCTAACTTCCAAATTTCATCATGTTAGTCATTTTACAATTTATTCCTTTAATTACGTAGACATTTACAATTTTTGACACTGTTTCTCAGCGCAAAATAATTCATTCAATTATTAGATCAGTCATTGAATCTTTATGGTCCTTAACTCCTCAGAAGAAATAGCAAAAAGAAAATTAAATGCATTTGGGCATGATTACAAAATTCGAAAATTGGAAGAAAAATTACAATTACCTTTTAATTTATCTTTTATTACGCCATTATATATATATATATATATATATATATATATATATATGAATGACAACTTCATTTAATCACATAAATAATTATACGAAAGTGAAATTTTATGCATATATATATATATATATATATATATATATATATATATACTAACATAATATAAAAATAAAAAATGAAAAATATAGACAAAAGAAAAAAAACAGATTTAACTACACAGGTTATAAATAGGTCAGATCACTATCTACGTTTCCCGCTAAAAAAGCACACACAATGGAAGGGTTGAATCTGAGATCAACTGGGCATTTGTCCTGTAAGTGCCTGCCCATTGGCTTATTAGGAAGGGACCTAGGAAGCTGATTGGCTGATTAAAAACTCAATAGAATATGCGTATATAAAAACGCGAGACAAGCACAAATCCTTGCATAAGCCTGACGAATCCTAGCGTGGATGCAACGCGGAATATTCTGTATAGCTTAATTGCCATATATATTTTTATAACTTATATATATATGTATATATATATATATATATATATATATATATATATATATATATATATGCGAGTATGTGTATGTGTGTGTACACACACATACACACATTCACTTGTGGCTTCTTTCAAACATGACAGACAATGGATACCCACTGCATGTGGAAATTGTGGCAAGAGTTGTGCAATCTCAAACCACACTTCTCCCGAATCGGCGTTGTTAAATACCATTGACATGTGAAGGTTCGGAACGACTGGACACAATGCCGAAATAAGCGAAGTGAACATAGAGCGCCTAGAATTCCCAAATGGTCACCCATTTGTACTAGCCAGATTCGACCTTGCTTAATTTCGATGTTCTAACGAGAATCGGTGTGTCAACACGATTATGCCGCACACATTCACATGCATATACATATTTACACACTCATATGCATTCGCACACATATGCACATTATCAATTATACACGTATACATGTTGCAGAAGAGAAGTTGAATTCCTATTGCACCCAAGGTGCATCTGTAGTTTGTCATGAAAACTTGGCATGAAGGTATTTCTCCCTACAGTACACTATGACAAAAATTAAATATAACATACACTTCAAAGCGCAAATAAGATCCCCTCGGTATGGCTATAAATATATCACCTCTCATAACTGATGTTGCATCTAATAACAGTACTTCCATGCATATTTCACCAGACCAGAAGAAGTTTTGTCTTAGAATCCGGTAAGATCAAGATATGAAAATAAATATTTATTATAACAAATTTAACTGGTCATTTGGGGAGAGAAAAATTAATGTTCTTCACTATTTTTTAACTACACCTTTTGATAAGTAATCAAGTAAATTTAGTAACATTCTAATATCGCCATGTTTCACATAGAAATCAGCTGTTAGCCTCAGGAAGGGGTCCCTTGATTTTGGAGTACTTTCACTGAAATAAAAAAAATAGACACACTTATGCACATGTACACACATATACACATTCATGTATAGGTACGTATTCACACACATATATCTATTCACACACTTATGCACATTTATGCATATCCACATTCAAATAATATTCTCTCTCTCCTCTCTCTCCCTCTCTCTTTATATATATATATTTTAAATATAATGGGCGGAAGTCTCTTGAGAGCTCTAATCAGCTACCATCTCATCAGGAGAAAATCGATACCGTAAAAATAATAATACTATGTCGAAAGTAAAGAGTTCTGATGGGGAACTATTGAAAGTGCCAAAAATTACGGGGACACTAAAATAAAGTTTATTAACGTTTAAAAAACGATTAAAATATTGGCACAACGAGGGGGGGGACGGGAGAAAAGATTCACTGTCCCCCAAAGATAATCAATGCGTTAAATGTTTCTTTCTGTCGGCACAAAGAAGGTTTCCGCACCGCAATAGAGACAGACTCCAAAATCCTTAAATGATTTCTGGAGTCCCCTCTATGTAGCACCTCGAACCATTCTATTTTATATCTATCGGCGCAGCACGGGTTGTCAACTAAATACTGGCCAATAGCAGAGTCCAAGGCTGCAGAAGGAGGGAGACTACCAGACCCCATCCTCCCTTGTCTGATCTTCGATGGAACATGCTGGTCTATACGAGTCAAAAGATGCAAGGATGTTCACCAAACATAACCAGCATCGCACTGGCATTTGAATTGATATACAATGTGGCTATTTTGGATGTAAGGCAAACTATCCTTGCAAAAAGAAGGAAAAGCAGGTCTCGTAGTATATACCAAACACAAGGAAACAGAATAAAAGCAGTCATAAATACTTCTGCGAATCTGTTTGGAAAGTCTGTTACTCTTTTCCTCAATCCACGGTAATTTTAAATAAACAGGGCATTTCAAAAGTCCACACATTTTAAAGGATTTAAAATCTGCAACCTTTTTGAAAATACAGTGATCAATAAGGTCAACAGGATAACCATTATTGATGAATATTTCCCTGATCTTATCGAGTTCGGTGTCTAATCTGTTAGGTGAACAAATCATCAGGGCTCTATGTACCAAAGTATTACTTTAGCCGACCTTACGTGATTTTGGTACAAAAGACAACCAGTTCACATATAGCCCAGTAAATGTCGGCTTCCTATAAATTGTAGTAAGAAAGCCAGCCCCCTTGAACGTTCGACAAGAACATCCAAGAAGGGAAAGCGAATTGTCCTTCTCACCTTCCATAGTGAACTTTAGAACTAATATGCAAAGAATTCAACCTATCAAAAATATCGATAATATTTATTATAATAATTATTAAATACCTATAGACACTTGTGTTTCATCTTTTCGGGAATCATCAGTGCAAGGTGTCACGATTAACGCAAGTCGATGTGTATATATATATATATATATATATATATATATATATATATATATATATATATATATATATATATATTAAAGCAAAGATGTCTGCGCATGCATAAATGCGTTTCCGTCCGAACATCAGTTGTTAATCTTCGAACGAGGGTAATGCTATATTGTATGTTTTTATTTCTTTAAATTCTGTTTACGCGAGCAAAAAACAAAAAACAAAAAAGAAAAAAAAACGGCTAACACGTTCGTTGTGAGTTTAATACAAAGTTATTGGGGAGAAATTAGCAATATTTGAGAGACACCAGTATTCTACAAACGAATTATTTAACTTATAAATGGATGGACACAGTGAACAGGTATCTTAGAGAGCATTTCGCGCTGTGTTTTATGTGTACTGAAAACGAATATTGCATATAAATTTTCTGAAAATAAGCATTTTTCCGGGTATTAAACAATATAATTCTTTATGTTATAAATGAGGTCACTGTGTGCGCACAAACGCATATATTTGTTTAATACCCGGGAAAATATTTATTTTCGGAAAATTTAAATGAGATTTCGTTTTCAGCACACCCAAAACCTATCTCTCTCTTTATATATATATATATATATATATATATATATAGAGAGAGAGAGAGAGAGAGAGAGAGAGAGAGAGAGAGATACATGGTCGCGACACTGGGCATGCTTATGTTTCCGACAAATGGTCGGTGAAAACCAGAAATCCTCATCAGGCGACTTAATAAATGGTTGCTTCCTTCAGAAAAAGAGTTTTTAAGGACTGGTTTCTTTTGTAAAAAGCAACCATTTATGAAGTCGCTTGGCGAGGACTTCTGTTTTTAACAGACCATTTGTGCGAAACATTAGCATGACCAGTGTCACGATTATGCAAATCTGTTCATATTAATAAAGTATATCTTGCTCTTCTTTTATTGAGCACTGTTAATAACCGTGTTAAATATCACACTTGAATGTTTTTAACCTGATATATCTATATATATATATGTCTATATATGTCTATATATATATATATATATATATATATATATATATATATATATATAGAATGAGCGTCTTTTTGATAAAAACAAGGAATGTTACAATGAAGCTCTTATGAGATTGGGATACAATGGAAAAATAGAGTACAATAGGACGAATAATAGTAAGAACAACAAACCTAACTGCACAATATCGTATAACATGGTAATGAGAGCTAGAAAGAAACCGAAGATCAATAAGTGATACGTTAATAATGATCAAAAGAATGGGAACGGAGGAAGTAATAATAACAGCAGAACAGGTAATGACGTGGTGGTACCATTAATAAGAGAAATAGACGCAAGAGACAGGTTTGGTTCAATCGGCCGTTTAGCGAGCATATCAAAAATAAGATACCTAGGAAATTCTACGGAATAATTGATAAAAACTTCGTTCCAGAGAATAGATTAAGTAAAATAATAAATAGAAACTCGGTAAAATTATCTTTTTCCCCATCAAGTAATTTAACTATAATAAGCTCCAACAATATGCCCACCCTCAGAAATAGTGTATAAATGCGAGATTAAGACCGACATTACTAGAAAGATATATCTTGGAGTCACGGGTTGCGTTTTTAAGGAAAGATACAGAAACCATGTAGTATCCTTTAAAAAGGGACCAGAGATGAAAACTGATAGAGAAGATGTTAACGATAGCAGGAGGGAGGGTACAAGAATCAACATTAGAAATAAAAGGAGGAATACAACTGCATTAGGGGATTAGGTCAGGAAACTTAATAGAAACAATAAAGATTTTGAATTGAAATGGTCAGTAGTGGATAGGGGGAGGAAGTATAGCCCTGGAAAATCAAAAAGGTGCAATCTATGTTAATTGGAAGCCTTTTACATAGTGAATTCTAAAGAAGAAGTATTGAATAAAAAGCTAGATTCTATACAGAGATGTCTTCACATGAATAGATTTCTGCTATCACGTCTTAAATGTAACTTAGGTAAAAACTTTTTGTAACAATAAAGATCCTTGAGTACAAGACCAAATTTTAATGTAGAGTTAAATAGATTGGAATGATGTAGTCTAAACGAAAGATCCAAATCCAGTAAGCAAATATAGTTTCTATTATTCTAAACTGGATAAGAAATATAGATAAAGTATAAAGCTTAACAAAGATTAGAAACATTGTTCCATAATCGCGAGCATTTTTTTAATATTTAGTTGTAGTAGTACTGATGGTGAAATAAGTGGTACCGTTTCCATATCAATAAAACAACTTAACAATAAACTAGCAATTATTAAAAAAATAAATTAGCAATTAGTGGATTGGAAATTAATTGATATTGTTCTCTGAGAACTAAAGCTTGTAGAATCCCTGCTGATTGATTTATTCTTGTTCTAAATGTTTTTATCCAAAAATGCAACACCTTTTCATCGGAGTGAAACACACTTGTAGCTACTGGCTGGTTTTGTTGTCAGAATGATTATTAATAGGATATATATTATTTTATTTAGGTGTCCAAGAACACAATACACGTAGCTAAAGAATTGTCTCAGAAGAATCAGATGCAAGTGACTGACAGTTGCTCGCGTTGTGTCCATCACATCACCAGTAAAATCTTATACACGACGATTTCACTTAAATAAATACACAAAATTCAACATTCCCGAGTGGCTTATTGACAGAGAAAAGCAAATATATGTACCAAGCGTGGAATTTACTTAAACACGAGAAAAACACACACTTCTCTGTATCATAGACAAACTTCACTGGTGAGTTGATACTGGCACGCTAGAAATATCTTAACAATGTTAGTTGCAATCTCACGGCACACTTCTAATCGCGTTTTTCGTTTCGCCTTAAATAACGAGGTTTTAATTAACTCACACTTTCAGATAATCCCCTTCCATCTAATATATATATATATAAACCCTTTTAGTTATTATATCGCGAGTTTTAAGTACATTTACCAGCAATGCTGTTACAATCTAATAGTGATCAAAACGTTTTTTTTTATGAAGATGAAGATAATATTCGGTATGGCCTTTTTTTTTTACATGGGCGTCACCACTTATCAAGGCCCAGAGGCCACTCAAGGATAAGGGTTAATAGGTATACATTAGTCATTGTGATTTTAGCATAGTAAACAGTGTTAATTTTGTAACTTTGATTACTTATGGGGACGATTCAATTAGAACTTGTTCACATTGGACTTTTTCTTTTTTTTTTCATAGGTATCAACACATTATCAAGGCCAAGAGGCCACTCAAGGATAAGGGCTAAAGAGTGTACAGTAGAAATTAGACAATATAATAATCATTAGTAATGAAAATTTGTTAAATTTGATAACTTATATGGAACGGCTCATCAAGAACTTATTTACGTTAGACTTGAAGACAACCATATTGTAATCAGCCGGAAAGCAGGAAAACGGAAGACAATTCCACAGGCGTGCAGTTCTAATAAAAAAGCTTTATTCATGGAATCTACGTTTAGGTTTAGGCACAGATAAAGAGTTGGGGGAATTATTGATAGTGTTTACAGCTAGACGAGTGTTTCTTGTGAAAGTTTGCGAGGGGGGACCATAGATTGAAGCTCAGTCGAACACTTTCCATGAAAATAACGATACATCAGAGACAAACTCGCAACATCTCTTCTGTGAGATAGAGGTTTCAAGGAAGAGAAAAGGACATCTCCTACGTGGCTACGAAGTCTATTTTGAACTCTATCAAGGCAGGACAAGTCCTTTCTAGCAGCTCCTGCCCAGATGTGGCAACAGTATTCCATCCTTGGACGTACCTGGCTCTTATATAGATAGAGAATTTCATCAGCAGTGAGATATCTACTCGATCGATAGAAAGATCCCACCATTTTTCCAGCGGCCTTGGCAACAGATTTGATGTACGTGTTCCATTTAAGATCAGGAGTAATGGTCAAGCCCAGAAGCTTGTCAAAACTTGAGGCCTCCTGAAGACGAGAGCCATTCATTTCAATTGATGCCAGATGGGGATCAGAATGTCGATGATGTAAAGAGAGAAGCTTGGTTTTAGATGCATTAAAAGTAACCAGCCACTCCTTTCCCCATTGTACTACGTGCTCAAGATCAGAGGAGAGAGAATTGGAGAGAACTTGGTCGTTTACTGTCTTAGATGTGCTACCATAAATGGTAGTGTCGTCAGCATAGATGTCTACAAATGATGTAAGGATGTGATTTGGAAGATCATTAATGTAGATCAGAAAAAGAGTTAGGCCCAGGATGGACCCCTGAGGGACACCGGCATTAATACTGTGGGCTTCTGATTTTTGCCCCTCAACTACTACTCTTATGAACCTATCAGAAAGAAATGATTTAATAATTGAGAAGACATTTCCAGCTATACCATAGCTAGAGATCTTATGAAGTAAACCTTTATGCCACACCCTATCAAAGGCCTTAGATATGTCAAGAGCAATTGCCCTAGAAAGGTTGCCTCCGTCGAGAGATTTGCTAATCCTAGAAGATATAACTGTAAGCACATCTGCTGTAGATCTAGCAGAACGGAAACCATATTGAGTGTCACTAAGAAGGTTATTTTTGTTGAGATGGTTGATTACTTCTGTATTTAACACAGATTCCAGCAACTTACTCATGACGCATAGGAGACTTATTGGCCTGTACTGAGAGGGGGATGAGCGATCACCTGAATTCTTAAATACAGGGCATACTGATGAAATTTTCCAGGGTGATGGGAAACTATTCTCCTTAAGACAACGTTTAAATAGTTTTGTAAGTATGGGCGCTAGTTCAGGTTGAAGTTTTTTGAGTACTATAATTGGAATACCGTCCTGGCCAGTTGCTTTACTGGAATCAAGGTTTTTGATTAGCTTGGCAACATCACGTACAGATATACGTATATCACATAGTGTGTTTTCAGATACAGGAGGAAATATTGGCGGTTGGTGGCCTTGATCGCAAAAGGTAGAATTAGCTGCAAAGTTCTTGACAAAGAGTTTGGCTTTGTCTGATGCTGAGGAGATTACCTCAGGTCCATTGATAATAGTTGGGATGGAGCACACGCTTCTGTTCAGAATTCTGTTTGCTATTTGCCAAAACTGGTGGGAACCAAGCCGCTGCTCAGCTACTTTGGACTTAACAGATTGAGCATACAACCATCTTGCGCTCTTTATTACTTTCTTACAATGGTTGCTGGCAGTCCTGAAAGCGGCTTTAGTTTCCATACATCTATTACGTTAGAAACAGTGGAAAAAGTGATTTCTGTGCGCAATGGCAGCAGCACATTCTGGAGAGAACCATGGCTGGCTGTTAGGTTTTTGCTGAAACTTTTTCGAGGGTATGAAACGATCAATACCTACAATTAACCATTCCGTCAGGTCTAATACTATAGAGGACACATCCTTTTTAAATATGGAATGCAGAGGTAGATCAGTTATAAATGTACGGAAGCTATCCCAGTCAGCCTTAGTGTATCGATATACTGTACGATGGAGAGGTACGTATGGGGACTTATTACATTTCATTTTTATCTTAATTGATACAACAGAGTGGTCGGAAGATCCAAGAGGCGACAGAACAGAAACTGAACATAGTTCAGGGCAAGTTGTGAGAAAAAGGTCTAGTAGGCTCGCATAGTGGCCGTCATTGTCGGGCACACGGGTGGGTTCCTGAACAATCTGAGTGAGGTCATAGGCAATGGAGAAATCATGACAGAACCTCCCCTTATCATCGGTCTTGTTTGGGTGGGTCAACCATTCGACGTTGTGAACATTGAAGTCTCTACATACGTGAATGTTAGCTGAAGGATAAGCAGATAGGACTTGGTCAATTTTCTCAGATATACTTTTAAAGATAGTAACTCCGCTGTTGTGGGGGTGATAGAGAGTAAATAAAAATGCCGTAGTGTGAGCTAAAGCAATTTAATATAGGCACATATTCCATGCCCATGGCGATCTTGGGGGTCAGATTTAGAAGTTAAGTTAGAGTATCCTTTTATTGCAAACTCTTCTAGGGAAATAGCCTGTCCAATGCCAGTTTCACCTTAAAATAAAAGGTCTGGTTTAGTCTCCTGTAATTGGGTTTCAACCTCTGGAAGGTTAGAACGTAGACCCCTGATGTTTATATCCAATGATTTAAATGTGTCAGATAACCCGGCTCATAAGCTCAGTCTGTATGTGGACTGTTGACATCTCACCCAGATCGGTAACGTTGTTCTGAATCTTGCGTCTCCCTCTCCCTCTCTCTCTCAACTCCCCACTTAGCAAAACCAGGTTTTTGTTCCTTTGTTTAGCTCCATTGCTTCGGCCAGCCTACCTATCTGAAGATGCCCTTGCACCTATACTGCTGAAATAAATTTATAATGAGTTATGGCTGATTCTTTGGATTGTTTTTCATCTTTTAACTTTTATTTTAGCTCCACTACGCATTAAGCTCTCCTACTACTACTCTCCTTTACTACAGAAATTATTCTGTTTTTTTTTTACGAAGCCAACACACCCACATTTGCGCAAACACACCCACTTATACACGCACACAAATATATATATATATATATATATATATATATATATATATATATATATATATATATATATATACATGTGTGTGTGTGCGTGTGTGTGTGTGTGTGTGTGTGAGTACGAAGTTAAAATTTTACATATTAGAATTTACAACATTTATTATTCGAAATAAGGGATACAAATTATACGATTTTTTTCTGATTGTACGGAGTTTCAAAGAATATATCTCATCCTTGTTTGAATTCGAGATACAAAGATAAAATGTAATTGATGGAAGACCAAAATGTTTCCATGAAAACAGTAAACTTTCTATGTCATATAAATAAAGGAGAGAATACTAATAAATTTAAATAAAAACTTGTATCTACTAATAATACGAACATTTTCTAAAAACCGCGCATATTATTTTAACATAAATATATACATAAACTAAACCGGAAACATATTTTGAGACTAAATAACCAATCACAATCAGTCATAAAAAGGATATAGCAGAAAGTTTACTTGGTTCAAACCCTCTATTTCCACTTACCGTTTAAACGAATATCCCAAGTAAATTTTATAAATTGAATTATATTTTTATTTCCTCATAAATATAGTAAAGTTATAAATAAAAATACCATAGATATATGCTATTTAACGGTCTTTAATATTAATCAATCTCTAATTACAATAAGATGGTTAGAATCAAACTAAGATATATTATTATATAGTAGATTCCTTTAATACTTGTAATTGTAAACCTCAAAGGAACTGTCCTATAAATAAAAATTACATAGAACAATGTTTACATATTATTTGTTAAATCTAGTAATAACAATAATGATAATAATAACAATAGAAATATATTTCTATTTTATGGTTCTAATGTAATATAAATTAAACAATCTAAAACAATAAACAGATAGTAATTTCTTCAATAATAATTAATACATTAACAATATTCCTCTTTTGAAATAGATGTAAGATTTAAAATAATGACAACTTGCATATTATATAGGACGGCCAATTCTTAAATGGACAGATTTTCATAGACCAGATTTTTAATATCATAATACCAGCATGAGGACCAAGATTGAATAATGACCAACGAATGTTTCACGGTCCCATATTTTTATTGTCACCAAAATCGGTGGAATCGAACCTTTTTTAAAATCAAATCGATGGATTGTCTGCTTTCGTTTGGAACCCATCGCGATAATTTAGTTTACAATACATTGTAGTCTACATTAGACTGTAGAGAACGTACTGTTTATTTTATAAATTTATTTTTTTTATATAAATTGCAAAAATCAATTATCATGCCTTAATTGTGATCTAAACAGTAAAATAATTTCGGGCACGCCCCTGTCATATCTAAGAACCTTCTCCTAATTTTACATGTCTGGAAGATTTGCTTGTGTGGTGATTATTGTTTTCATCTAAGTGCAAAATGAAAAAGTCAAGTATCAATCTTAAATTGTGCTTTAAGTAGAAACATTCATTTCCAACACGCTTCTATCATATCAAAGAAACTACTGTTGATTTTATATGCCGGGCTTTTCTTCTTTTGTGGTGATACATTTTCTCAAATGAAATTGAGATATAATGCTGTGCAATGTGTTAACTTTGGTCAAAATCGCTTGTTCTTTCTTTCATAGGATTTCTTCCATTATTGATTATCGATACTTATCAAAGGCATACTATCTAAGAATAGGGCCAGATTAATAAAGTATATTAGTGTGAGTTTTCATAAAAATCGGGAAAACCGTTGCGGAGTCTAAAGGGAACGAATATCCACACACAAACAAAGTCCTTTTTATATAATAGTAGAGATGTGGGTTACTGAAACTTTATTTATTACGAAAACCAAATATGAACTTTTTCAACAAAGGAATAATTTCTTGTTTCCCTGCTAGAAAGGTTTAATATATTTAATTAAAGTAATGTAAAAAATTAAAACTACTAGGAACTTTAAATAAAAATCTGAGAATTACAGTAATAAATTCTTTGAACAAGCCATAAGCTAAACAAAAAGAAAGGTGCATTTCAATCAATGTCTCAGAAACTAATGAATACAAACAACACATTTCTCTTGCAAAATAGCATTGAGAACAAACACTAAACGTGTATAACAAAACTGAACAATTAATGATCAAGTGAGCCCGGAAACAAAGACACAAAAAGATAAAATAGAAAAGAAAAATAATTACATAAAGGATGCATTAGAATAACAAGAGAGAATACTCATGGATTGGCAGGTGTCCTCGGGAAGAAAGACATTCGATAAGTTGCGCACATGCAGATTGATTCCATTTGGAGAATGCGGACTCCACCATTGTCTATCGGAATGTATAATTTGACCAGAAATATGTGAAATGGTATCGGTCAAAAGATTCGGGACAATAGACAATGGAACATATTAAGGATTCCAGGAGAAAGAATGTTTATATAAGTCGAAAGAGAAAGGTGGGCAATCGGTCAAAGAGGGAGAACAAGCTGACAAATTTTCTTCCCCGTCAACATTCACACCATCTCCATGCACCTTCACTGATATAAAAACACTCACTATAACTGCAAATCCAAATCGGTTTGTCAGCGTGAAATAAAAACAAAACATAATTTTATAGATCAGCTGTGTTGTGTTTTGTCGCTATTAATGTTTACATACCGTAGACCAATGATAAAAGTAGATTAGGCAATTATATACACTGAAAATCACATTTGAATGCCCGCCGCAGCGAATGTATAACATCACGAAAACACTTGGACATGGTTATAAAACAATCAACAGGGAAACAAAATCGCCGCTGACAACTTGACAGAACAATGCAATCAGAATTTAAAATAAATTCTTTCAAAATCACATTTGCTCTACCGTAAACTAAACTAGTAAATCTAAAATAAATACACTTTAAAAGAAAAAAACATTAGGTTTAATGATTTTAAAGATATTGACGTGACTATTATTCTTATAATATGAAAACATAATATAGTTATTTTATAAAAAGGAATTAATTCGCGATGATTAAAAAAAATAAAGCGGCAAAATAGTTTTATGTATTTAAAGAATATTTAGATGACATAATAATTATTTATTTAGATGACATAATAATTATTTTACGGAAGAAGAACATTTTTTATTATTATTTACCCATAAACATTCATTATTTAAGAAAAATTGCTAATAAATAATGCAGGTTGATGTACGAAGCATTGTTGAATTTTCATCGCGCCAGCCAGTAGTAACTAGTTGGTTAGCATGGTTATATTGACATCAATTATTGTTTCGATTGCGTCATAAGATAAGTCGTGACTCATGAAAATTAAAGAATTTATTTACAATTTTAACGAGATGATTAAATAAATTATAACGCTTTTATTCAATCTTGTCGATAATTTATAGTCACACTGACACTGCTTTTATTTTTAGCATCTTTTGAATCTTTGTTATAAAATGAACAGAATAACTAACAAGATTTTATTTATTGTCAGTTAACTTAGCAATCGTCTGACCATAATCCGTGTTTTCAACACATTGTTTCTATGGTTTTGACAGTTATAATTCACAGAAAATGGTAAGGTCTATTATGGACTTAGAGTGCCAAGTTCGAATCCTGTCGGTTTCAAAGCATAAACTTCATCATTGATATTAACAATCCTTAAGTACCTGAACTTAAAAAGAACTAATTCCAATACAACAATCGAGTCAATCAAAAATTGAATATGCTTGTTTGTAGAAATTCTGTTACATCTATAATACTTAAATAGTTTAATATTAGTCCCAAAGAACATGAATTCAAATATATTTACATATACACACATAAGAAATCTATATACGTAAAACAATTTCATGTTATTACATAAGTTATTCCCAAAACGTCATTTTTTTTATAAAAGTGGATCGGCGTATCGACAATATTACAATGCAAAGAAAGTAATTTTTAAACGTTATCTAATGGTTTTTCGGACATGAAATTCGGATTAAAATAAATTTCCTGGTCTTCGGGCTAGAATCAATGTCCTTTCCAATACGTTACAATAATACAGTTGGGTCACCGTTGGCGCCGGACGTCCATAGATTAGAAATATTTCACACACTCTTAAAAGGTTTTCTGAGATAGACCCTCGTAATCGGGTATATTCCGAAACTACATTAACGAGAATAATGAGATAACTCTATTTCAGTTTGAACAAAAGTAATATGATAAGGTTTTTAGGTCTATGTTCGTACCAGACGTCCATAAAGTAGACACGTTGATTACAGCAGAAATATACAAGAGATGGAGAATACACCTGTCGACTTACACGGATGCGGTTAGCATTCAGAAATCTGATGTTTTTATGTTTTTTTTTCTTAAATTCAAATCGATTTCACCATGTCCAGAGTAAAATTTCGTTTTATTCTTTTTGTTGATACTTTGATAAATTAGTATTTTTCTATGAAATTTTTTATTTGTTTCTCTTTTATTGTTTGTCATTGATATTAATGTTCTGTGTTCATACTATTCATGCTGGGCACACATGGAGTTTACCAAATGTATGATATTGATATGTGTTCTGGAAAGCAACGGTGATTCACAGATTACCGACGTTCTCTGTCTTAAATATGCAATGCTGTCAATCTGCCTTTGGTAATAATAATTTAAGAGTCATACTAGAGTCGTTGTTGTGTGTTTTCAATATTTAATGTAAGTATTATTATCCGGCTTTACTTACAAAGTATGGACTTAAAGCCATTAAATCTATTAAGAAAAGTAAATAGCTGGTTTATTAGCTGGATAATGTGACATAGGAGAGAATTGCGATCGATTCAGTTGCTGCGAGAATTTTAGTGAAACAAGGCAAAATATTATATAACAATTCCTAGTTAAAATAACGAAGCTAAAACAATAAAGTTTAAGGATTGTTCGAAATCTTTGTTATTCCTACTAAATGTAAAAAAAAACAACAACAAAAATTAATACAGCAATCCAAAATACATGTCTTCGATTAAGCTTATCCAATCTATGGTTCATACACGGCATAATAACGTTGACGCACCGGTTCCCGCTAGACCACCAACGTTAAGCAACGTTGAGCCAAGTCAGTACCAGATGGCAAACCAATTTGGAAATACCAGATAGGTGACACATTTTGGAAATGTCGGGCACTGTATGGAGGGGGGACGTCGGCACCTCCCTGCAAGAATTGAAAAACCGAACGTTGCTATCACCACTAATGGGGATATACTTGCGATTGGCGACCGCTTGTTAATTTGATACCCCTATGAAACTTCCTCCTCCGAAGGAAGTCGGATAAACCCGCATTAGGATTATTGCAACAGTAAAATAAATCTATCGTCTCTTAACAACAACTCATCTAGCTACAGCTGTTATCAATAATTTTCATTTCTCCCTCCCCTTGTGTGAAACTAAATGGAACTTCTATGGGTAAAGTTTTCTTCGTAAAATTAACAGTGTATAAAAAATAATATCAGGGAACTGTTTCCCAGCTGTCGTTTTCAAGCCAAATGTGAACAAATTTTTGTTTAGCCGTCTCCTTACATAATCGGATTCTACAAAACTTGCACCATCATTACCAATCAACACGGTGTTGCATCACCGCACACCTAACACTCATTAACCCTTAATCAGGAGTGACTTTTAAGCCTTAATACGTGGTGAGTTTTAGTAACAAATTATAAGAGTAAGAACAATCATAACACCAGAAAGAAATACAATAATAGATAAAAATATGGGGTGGATTCCTGGATGATAGTTTACGACGATGTACTTTGGTGATTGCTGTTTCATGTTATTAATTCTTCGTAGGAATACAAAAACTTCCAATACACTCTGAAGGTATATTTTATTTGAAAATCATTCCGACTTTTCGGCACAAAAGCATGTGCATTCCATTCACTTTTCAACTATATAAAATTAAATATAACAAAACGTTAATTTCACAGTAACTCATAACGTGTAAATTACCATCGCTCTTTCGTGTCTTTATGGACCACTCCCACCGCGTGCTCCCATCAATCCATTCTGCTGTCTTCGTGTATGTAAATGTCCACGTGCGGACTGACGAGCAAGTAGTTGCAGTTGTTAGACTTCGAACGTGGCATTTTTTTGTTTAAGCGCGCAGGAAGCCGTTAAGTGTTAGTTGGCGGTTACGGGTATAAACACACACACATTCACGCACACACGCACACACACACACACACACACACACACACACACACACACACACACACACATATATATATAGGGTGGGACAGAGCAACTTGCGTATTTATGTATAAATCGATATTCCAAATAAAAAAGTTGTTCTGCCCCAATCTGTATAAATGTGAAAGTTGGGCACTTTTCTCGCACTAACGTTAACATAAAAACTCCCTATTTCAAGTTTTTTCATCTTTACACAACATCAAAACTCTTTGATATATTCTGCTTACATATATATGGGATCAGTCGCAATGGTTTACTAATTTGCATATAGGTTTTAGAAAAGGACGTTTTAGCAATTAACAATTTTTTATTGTATTTTTTTCCAAATTTGTTTTGATTTTAATGTCATAAATAGTTTTGTTTCACAATATTGCTTTATTTTTTTAGACGAATAACGAAATCAAACACCATAAATACAGGTATAAAATAATTGAAGCAAAATGATAGACTTAGGCATTAAATAACACAAAAAGGGTTGATATGTCTTAAAATAAAACAACCAATTCATGCAGACTATATGTTAATGTTGAAGTAGACGATAAAGGTACAAGAATATAATCAAAATTCAATTCCGGCTTCAAATGAGTGCTGTCTTTCCGATGCATGTAGGATTCAATCATTGTTGTTTCTCATCTTCGTCAATGACTTGTCCGAAATGATTTCTCAGCTGTCGCTCCTGTTTGTCAATGACGTCAAAATCCCCCCCCCCTGCAGCGACTATGAAGACCCTCGCCGTTTCCTCCATGAAGTCTGGAGATGGTTACTGAACTGGGACCTGAGTCTAAACGCCGCAAGTGCATACACAACTCCTCCATGCCTTCTTTTCCAACCAGGTAATTGGCTGCTGGAGTCCATCAGTCAAGCAAGGATCTTAAAGTGATTGTGCATTCCATATACTCACTCTCTGAACACTACATCACTGCTGCAAACAAGGCCAGGGGTGTCCTGTTTCTAATGCGCTCCTCCTTTGGTCGTCTCACTTACCCCTTCCTTCCCCTCTACACCTCCTTGGTGCGCCCGATTCTCGAATACAGTATTCATGCTACATCCTCCTATTACGTGTAAGACGTCCAGCTTCCCGAACGGGTTCAGTCCCTGGCGAGGAAAATGGTAGCTGGCCTCAGGGGTCTATCATTTATGAGCAACGTTTAAGAGGTCTAAATCTTTTTCTCCTTGAGCGCAGAAGGCTTCGAGGTGACCGCATCCCAGCCTGCAACATTTTCCATAGACAGTGCAGCCTGGACCGGCACCTGTTCTTCATCGTATCGTAGGCTCCATTCACACGCGAAAAAGGTTTATCTTCGACGGTTCCGGAGGCTTCGACGCCAAGCAGCGTTCTTGGTTCGAGCGGCATCTCTGTTGAATCGGCGATCCAATGAGTTCCTAAACCAGACCATAGTATAGGGCTTCAAAGTAGCCTTGGACAGACGCTGGTCAGATCTCTAGGGTTTTTCCCTGTATAGTTTCTCTTTGTACATAGCCCCCGAAATTCTCTCTGATTTTTCCTTTTGTAAATGGAAATCGCTTGTGCGTTTATTCTTTGCCAATTAAATGAATGAATGAGCGAATGAATGAATGAATTTAATTACAACTTTAAGAAAATGACTTACTAGAATAAAACCTATCTTTATAATAATACGGTAAGGTAATTTTATCTTATGGCGTGCGTTTTAACCCTTCATTGTATTTTAAAAAAATGGGATGCAATGCAAAACTATAATTGAAAGCTTTTTTATCTGATGCCTTCGTCGCGTCGAAGGAAAATACATATTTGCTTTCAACTAGCATCTAACTATAGTATCTATTTTAATAGAAGATTATATGATAATATCATTGCGACTGCGTTCGCACCGGCCGTCCATGGAATGGAAATATGCCACCAACTAATACACCCAATACACACAGCAAAGTATTTTAAAAAGTACGGTTCAGTTTGGACAAATGTAGCACAATAATACTACTACAGCAGATTCTCGGCCTCCATTGGTGACACAAGGTGTCCCATTTAGAGATTCGCATGAGAGCTGGAGTTGGCCCTCTTGGTGTCACTCCTTATTTGTCGTCAGCTTTGATGGTTGGGTAACGTTATCAGGATGCCCTCAAACAGACTAACTCGAAGAATTCTCTTCGGTCAACTCACTCACGGCTGACGAAACGTCGGCTGCTTGAAGAAACGCTACATACACTGCATCAAGCTCACCCTCAAGCGCTTCAATGTCCGTTTCAATCTTTTGGAGACTTTGGCAGTGGACAGAGTCACTTGGCGCTTCACGTGTGGTAGCGGGATGGCCTTCTTCAACCACGAGCACAAGCGAGCAGCTATGGAGCGTTGCACACTGAAACACCGACGAGCGGCAACCACTCACTATCAAAACCTAAATTCTGTCCTCGTGTGCTCTATCTGTGCAAAGCAGTGCAGATCACGCATCGGGCTTCACAGTCATCAACGGGTCAGAGAGTCAATTAAAAAATATTAATTAAAAAAAGAAAGAAACGAAGTAGACGTCGCCATCCACATGGATGGAGTACCATGACTAACTATGGTGGTATCTGCATTCGGGCCGGATGTCTATAAATGAAAATATTTTAAGCACGTCAAATATACAACAAATAAATAATACAACTCTGGTGTACTTTCCAGGGTTCTCGCTAATGATTACTATTTATGGTATATCATAAAAATAGTCATTTTAATAATTGCTTTGCATGTGATACATGGATATAATTAATAAATAAAATAAATAAATCCATGTAAGCAACACATGACTAAGAACAAAGATCTTATCTAATTATAAATATGTAGATACTTGCCTGCCTCTTCACGAAGAGAGGAGCATTACAAAGTGATACTTGCTGTTGGATTTATTAGCAAAACACACATAAGTTTCTATGTGTAGTAACCATTTCTGATATAATAAAATAGGAACCAATTATTCCTCTACAGGAAAAAAAAAACACTTTAAAGCTAGGCAAACGCAAACGTCACGTATAAATGTATTATGATGAGACTACTAGTCACTACTTTACGTAGGTTTTGCGCATATTTTTAGTCGCATTAATTTGTAATAATAAAAAAAATCATATTAATTCATAGAAGCGTCACAATCCAAACTTATATCTAAATTAACTGAAGTAGCACAATTTTCATCATGATAATGTGCTCCTACCACTCTCCTAATCGTAACCGAAAAGTTCTCGACATTCGTCGTCGGAATTTGTTTCTTAGATAGATACATTTTACATTAGTTTTTTCATTTTCATTTCTTAAAATAATGATCGCTCCGGCCGCTTCGATTGGTTGTCCTTTATTCTCGTTTTTTATCATCCTTATGACTCTTCCATGTTGTTGTTTCTCTTACCATTTTTCTTTTCTCGTCTTATCCTTTATCTATGTTTTCTGTTTTGTCGATTTTCTTAGTGTCCTTCGCTGCTATGATTATCGTTTCCGTGTGTTATGTAATTTTCAAATTTTTTGTTTGATGTCATGCACACAGTCTTCTATACAAATTAATCCTCTCCCACCTTCTTTTCTTTTCATGTAGTCAGTCAACATCGTCGTTTGGATGTAGTGCATTATTATTATTATTATTATTATTATTATTATTATTATTATTATTATTGATGATAGCAGATCTGCTATTTACTATGTTATAAGTATTCAGCAAATAAAAATCATATGCCACCAATTCCGGTTCCAGTTGTTTACAGTCACTGACGGCCATGTTAAAGTTTCATATATTTACTTTTATGCTATTCCCCCCCCCACAAACAAACGAAGCCCGATTCTCGGTAATCAGACAATTTTTACATCAAAACCATACTTACACCTGACACATACTTTGCCTGTTCTTTCAACTAACCATTTTAATAATAGAAAAAAAAAACACAGTCAGATTTTATTCAAAATGTGTTTATGTGAAAAACGGACTACGATTTCTAGAACTTATCCGTATTTTCACATTATTATTACTATTATTACTACTACTACTATTATTATTATTATTATTATTATTATTATTATTATTATAAAATGTATTATTGTGATTACTAATATTATTATTATCATCATTATTACAATGTATGCAGTTGAATTTAGTTAGAACATCGTAGCACGATACACCAGTATCGCCTACGTCTTGAATTGACAATGACTACCTCAATAGAAGAATGACCACCACAGATGAAAATACTCGACACTGTATGACAATGACCGACATTTGAAGGCAAGCGATTTGTCTACTAATGCCCGCCAGTGTCCGCCAGAGCTGTAAAATGTCAGTAACTATAGTCGATTTCATTTCAGAGCAGTTCACTGAAGTTCATCACTGGTCATAATCTATTTTAGCAGAAGAACCCAGTGGAAACGCAACTATACGTATCAACCTCATTTAAGAGCAGTCTAATAGAAGCAGAAAGTATTATTATTATATTATATTGCTAATAGCAATTAGTAACCGACACTGTACGCTGGAAACTATCTGTGACAGTTGTACAAACAGTCAAGGTCAGCAAGTAAACGCCAATAAACGCCTCAATACAGCATTAACTGCAAGTGATTATCCAGTGAGGGCCAATACTGATCATAGTCGCCATTGACGAACACTGTAGGTCGGTAATCAATAGTGACAGTTGTAATGACAGTCAAGGTCTACCAGTAAACTCCTAAATACAGCGCTAACTCCCTTCCAATAGAATCTGACACTAATCATGGCTGTTAGTGATTTCCAGTTTCAAAGGCAGCTAGTGCACACCAGTAAATTATCCCCAAACAGTCCAGTAAGCAACAGTGATGATAATCACAGCCAGTGGATTCTGCTAGCTGTCATTGCCAGACAATGCCAGACAGTGGAAGTCATATGATTTCTTTTGGGCAATAACCACAAGTGCTCGTTATTTTCTAGAGCCGGCAGTTGTCCCCACTAACAACCGTAGTTTAATGTTTTTCTTTTGGTGAGGGGGTGACACTTATCGGATCTGTTCTAGCTTTTTTAACTAGCGGGTTCTACTAGTTGTACATAAAATAGTTTCAGTCTTCAAAGACGACTTCATCAGGAAATGACATTGGTTGGAGTTGACTCTCTCTTAGGCTGCCTATTTTGCGAATAAAGTTCTTATAAAATCTCTTTGGTGACACACAATATAGATTCCATTTTGCAAAATGAACAACTGACAGTCGAAATGTCACGGTCTGTTTTTTAAGCTGGTTGATTGTTGCGAATCTTTTTAATTTCTCCACTAGAAACGACCATTACATTATGAATTCATTGCTATGTAAATATAATGATATATTTGGCTGTTTGTGCGAAGGGAAGGGGGTCTTTTTGAGGTATGTGCCCTCAATTTGGATAACTTAGAGAATTTCACAAATTGGACTCTAAATAACAACACCTGCATATTATTAATTATAATCATTGTTGTTATTTTTGTTATTATTATTATTATTATTATTATTATTATTATTATTATTATTATTAAATCTTGTTTATTCTTTCTTTTTCTCTCGATTCAGTGACATACGAGGTGTTTATTACTCGGAGAAGTGTAACATTTCTTTTCTTGTTTTCTTTGCTCCTATAATTCAGCGTTGAAGTGAGACGATATGAGTCCAAACACGCAAAACACCTGCTCCATTTAAAACTGACGTTCGTAATTACGCTTTTGTGCAATGGACTTGAAGCATGCAATCACACAACACTTTTCTAGATGTTTCACTTCCATTTCACTCGCCATGTTATCCTCTTTGTTCCTATTCGCTATATATTTCTATCTCTCTCTCTTTCTCTCTCTCTCTCTCTCTCTTTCTTAAGCAGACTCGATGCTTCATACACACGGCCTCTACAGAAGAATTTTCAACTTTCAATACGATATACGGTTACAGCGGTAATACGGATCAGTGCGAAAAAAAAGCGACTACTAATTTGAGATTAAGTTTTGCTTTTGTGAATTCCTCGTAATTTAAACGATTTAGGTGTAAAGTTTGAGTCACAAATAAAAAAAACCCAAAAAAAACCCACAAAATGTCTTAATTATAATGGAAAAATTGTGACTGTCATTTACAAAAACTGTATCACAAAGGAAAAGTTACTCCCAAACATGAGTAAGACTTTATTTTTAAATACATTACGTCACATTTCGGAATTTATATTCAAATACATTATGTCAAAGATCAGAATGTATTTTCAAATACATTACGACATATGTTAGAATTTATTTTAGGATACATTACGACATACGGTTAGAATTTTTAAATAAATTGACATAGATCAGAATTTTCAAATGCATAGCGATAGGTGAGAATATATTTTCAAATATATTACGACATAGGTTGATTTTTTTTGTAAATACACTATGATTAAGCTCAGATTTATTTTCAAATACATTACATACTCTAGGACTCTTCAGGCTTATGCATAAGCCTGAAGAGTCCTAGAGTAGATTAAACGCGGAATATTCAGGGTAGCTTAATCGCCATATACATTTTATAAATTACTAACAAGCTCTACCTACGTATTGAGCAATTTTGAAGTAAATACTTGAAGTTTACGCATAAATCTATACTTTCATATATTAATTTATGTGAGTATATTAAGTAGTTATATATATATATATATATATATATATATATATAGAAAGATATATAATTTTGATTCTGATACACCGATTTTCATTTGTTATTTTTGTAGCATTTTATTGCTAATAAAATACAATAATTCACTATTGGTTATTTTATGTGGACAAACATCTTGCTGCCCAGTTACTCACCCATGATGTTTTCCTCTAAATCTTGCTCCTATCACAGTAGCTCATTACGCTTCAGTGGTGATATGTCTTATGTAGCGTGAATAAAAGAGAAACTTAAAAATGTAGTGTGGTCCAGACAACTGGCAATATTACAACATCTATCAATAATGACCTAAACAACAAAATCCTCAAGGGGAATAACTCATACTTTTTTATCTGAAGAATGTTAAAAAGATTTGCTATTTTCGTACCATTTGTCTATTTTTTGTATATATATATATATATATATATATATATATATATATATATATATATATATATATATATATACAGTTCTTGTTGAACTGTAATATTAAATACCAACATTCTGCCAATTTTCCACCATTAAAAATCATCGCGATGTGTTCTGACCATCAACTTGATCCACGAATGGCTTTTGGATCTTGATTAGTAGTAGCTCCCTAGTAAACAAATAAAAACAAAAACAGAAAACAATGTTACATGTAAGGGAGGACACTCTTACCTAAAAAAAAAGTAAGCAATCAAATAAAAATCAAAAACTAAAATTATTTCATCGTATCTGGGGCAACGCTGGGTGTAGACAGCTAGCACAAAATATGTATAATTTCTAAAAGCAGATAACCGACCTATAAATGTCGTACAATAAGAATGCTTTTATAGTGTCTTAAATCATGTTAGTATTTTATGAGATTCGGTTTTGTCCGTTTTTTATTCAGACACTTTTCACTTTCAATTAGTGAAACGAGCAACTAAACACGCTTATATTTTTTTATATGAACGTCAGTCGAACTGTAATCAGTTTGGAGTCGTATTTATGGGATCATCCACTATTAACTGGTAGTATACAAAAGTTCAAAGACCCCGTCAAAAATGCAGTTGAAAGGCAAACATAAACGTCTCAATTGACCTTATTCGCACCCGTAAATGGCACCCCTATGTCTGGCTCTTTGACTATTCAGTGTTTCAAAGAATAGCGTGGAATTTCCATAACTGCGTGTATTCTTTACTAATCTTTCAAAGATTTATTCGTGTTCTTATTTTTTCGTGAGAATTTAATGCTCGTATATATGTTTTTATATAATACCATGGACGTTTGTTCATGGATATCCTTGAATTAGTACATTCTACATATTAACACGTGTAATCGCTGAGGTCAATATATTAATACGGCTTGATAAGTACGCGTGATGCTCAGATGTCCATGAGCCGACAATCGCAGGCATGCATGTAGACACAAAGATCAGGACATTGATAACGAAGAAAATCACAAAACAAGTTTCAATATATATATATTTATATATCTATATATCTATATATCTATATCTCTCTCTCTCTCTCTCTCTCTCTCTCTCTCTCTCTATATATATATATATATATATATATATATCTTTCACATTATGTGAATTATTCAGGACATTCATCTTGAATGTTATTTTCACGACGTTTCAGTTGCTGTAACCTCCGACCATCTTCAAGTGTATCTTGCAGAACTAGAAAATGTTTTTGTTAAACTAAGGCATGCGCACAGAATTTCGAACGGAACTCTTTTAATCCACGAGGGTAGCATGCTCCCCTGGCAGCAATGACTGGGAAGAAGCCCTACGTAATTCGTAATTATATAATGAGTATCGTCTGCATTTACTATTAAGCATTCAACCTCCAAAAGATTGCCACTTACAACCGAATTTAACCAAGTACTTTATCTGTTACGCCACGGAGCCTTACAGAGACACGCCTCAAGAATTTTAGGTTACATCAGTCGAGAAGTTGTGAAAATAACACTCACAATAAGAACAATAGTCCGAATAAGCCAAATAATACGCAATATCAATTCATGTCTAAAAATTCAGAAACAATATATTCCTTTCTTTATTAGATTGCAATGGATGATGTCTAGAACGATAAAGAAAACATAAAATAATTAATGCATGTTAATATATGCGAGGAGAGAAAGAGCGTGCCATATCAGTTATATATATATAACTATAGGACAGATATATATATATATAACTATGAGAAAGAGCGTGCCATATCAGTTATATATATATATAACTATGGGACACGAGTCGACAGCGAAATAACTATAGAGAGACAGGTAGAGAAATTAAACGGGGGTGGAGAGGAGATATAAGATATAGACCCCCAAAATGTTACACCTGGAATCGTTACTAATAGTCATTTTTTTCTGTATTTCAATGATATTTAGTACAAATAATATTCAATCTATATTTTACTTGTCAGCCAGGTTTCAATCTAAAATGTCCAACATTCTTTGTTTTGTCGCTTTTCAGTTATATATTCAAAATGTGCTCTTCTGCGTTAGAAAAATACCATAGATACGACGTACAAATATAACAATAACAGATGCATTTATTTTTTGAGTGGCTTGATTTTGACTGTGATACCTCGTTTCACTTCAGGAATTGTCTGGGGTATTTTTAAATGGCTATTATCTTTGAGATTACCCTATACAAATCTTGGGAGTAAAGGTTCGGTGAGTATGAATCCCATTCAGCTTCACAGCTTGTCACTAGTCTCACCGTATGTCATTAAAAGATAATGAATCAAAGGGTATTAATGATTAAAACCTTGTTAACAAGTCAGAATTTTATTTGTCTTAAATATGGTTGTGTTGCAATTCTTAATTTTATTAACCATCCCACGAATTGGAAGCATTTTTGGTTATTTGCTTTTTTTTACTCTCGGCGTCTCCTCAACCGACGGAACAACAGTGACACGTAAGATATGATCCCTTATGATTACTGATTATCTACCTTTTAGATAATGTGAACGCCTTCTTTTCTCAAGATAACGAATGACTTTCATGTCTGCTGAACCATGTCTAATTATCCAGCCAAGTGGACAACAGAAACCGAAAGTAAAAAAAAAGAAAAAAAAAACGACGTCAGAACTTGACTATAAGCGCATGTTTTATTCTGAAGCTCATCCAGAATTACAGCTACTGATGAAACGATCACCATAATGCCCCAAATATCATTGAACGATGATAAAACACTATTGAACATTCATAGATGACATTTAGTTGATAAGTTAGGAATAGACTGAAGTTTATTTGACTAAATATGGTTGGATTTCAGAAGATAGTGTGAAATCTATTAATGGAGAGGTCACCTTTTATATACTAATTGCAAATAATTATACAGTCGGTGTGTACGCTTTCTTATTCACTCAACCGATACAGAAATTTCTTTCTGTCATCTTTACAGACGTTTTCCTTACCAACTAAGCTTTATAACTTTCAATTCATCAGCCCCAGTATTTACAGTTTCCCTTCATTTTGAAACGTACGAACAAAAAGACGTAAAAAACAAAATAGATGAAAAAAAAGTTATTCGTAAGATGTGTCTACTCAAACTGTTTAGTGATGAAAATCTTATTGCATACTTATGCGGGACAAATCAAGGAAAATACTATTCCAAAATAAAGCGTAACAGACCGGCAAACATGCTAGTTCATACGTTAACGTGACACAACGCCAAACATTATTTTAAACTTAGGTGTCACAGACTGACGAAAATGATATTCAAACGAACGAATCGGCAAACATGTTTTAAAAATATAAACGAGAGAGAAGGACTTATCAAACGTTAGAAATAAACAAAAATGATTTTGAAAGTGTAACCGTAACGGACAGCCGAAAATTTTTTTTTTTCAATTTACTAGTAACAGATTGACAAAACTATTTTTAAATACAGGGCAACATACTTAAAAACAGTCCAGAAAATGTAGTAGAGAGAAAGAACATTCTTTTATTGTTTAAATTACTAGTAGTGTTATAAAAGATGCTGAAAGTGTTCCCCATTGACATCTATGCATTTTTGGGCATGTTTAACAACGTTTGCAGATACTGCCTGTAAATCTTCTCTTGTGATTTTCCTGATAAAGTTGGTAATGTTCTTTGGGGATTATTTGCATAAACTTTTTGAAGTCCCTCAAAGATAAAAATCTCATGATGACAAGGCCAGGGAACATAATGCTTTGCTTATCGTTCTCTCTTCCGTAAACATGTCATGAACTCGTGTCAGTTATTTGTGAGACGTGTGGTGTGTAGCTCCAATTTGCTGGAGAAATAATTGCATTTTGCCTTGTGGTGTCAGTTGGTCGACAAGAGAAAGATCGTAGAGATGGGGCTACTTTTAAGTGGGCTATCCTTTATAACCGTGACTGACAATAATTTTTTTTCAATTTAACCATTTTTTCAAATTTAACCGTGACAGACTGAAAATGTGTTTTTCCTTCATATTTAACTATAGCTTATTTTTCATTCTTAAATGTAACGCTGGCGGTCATAAAATATGTTTATTTTAAAATTTAACCGTAGCAGACAGATGAAAGAATCCTCTTTCAATTTAAGCATGACTGAAACACAAACATGCATTTTTTCTTAAAATTTAATTATCGCGTATGGACAAAATATTAGAACCTCGTATTGAGATTCTTCGTTGCATCTCCTCCGAGTAATGGATATAAACGCAAGAAAGAAACAGACATTTTCTCCTTTACTCAAACGACATCAATTTAAAGCTAATATCATTTTAGTCGACGTGTAATCAAAGCAGAAAGTAAATCTGTCAAGATGTATCGATTTATTTTGCCCCACCGATCATTGTAGGTTTAGTGGATTGATTTAGTTGCTTGACGCTACCATTTCTGACACGACCAGGTGCCAGGTTCACATAACCCGAGCTGGGCAGCAGATTAATTCCCGTTTACGGCGAAACCCGAGCTGACGAGTCAACATCTCATCGATGTGCTGCTTGGCGATCAAGTCATCTAATCCAGGTATTAAAATACGACGGGGTCGAACGCAGTTATGTATCATTGTAATTTACTAAGGGGTATTTTATCCCTAGTGGTAGGACAGCAGAACACACGGACCTCGAAATAACTAGATATTTGCAGTACATGCCGAGGTCGGTCGTTTTGTGAGTTTTTTTAAAGGGTCAATCATAAGAGCAGCAGCTGGGAATGAAACGTGAGCACTTGATATGCGAAATTGAAACCAGGTATTTAGAAATAATCCCGTGACATTGCGAGCAACAGACACGTCGACGAAAATCGACAAAATAAAAAAAAGAAAAATAAGAACGAGTATTCTTAATGTGTGACAGATCAATCTGTACGGTTAGCAGGATAAATGCTAGATTGATGTTAAGCTTGACAGACCAACGGGCATGCTGTTTTAAACTTAAGCCTGGTAGACTGAGAAAATGCAATCTATGAGTGCGGCAGTCTTACATAAACTATATTTCAAACAAGGGTAATAAATCAACGTAACTACTATTTAAAATTCAATTGTCTTTGAAAATTAAGCTTGATAGAGCAGATAATAAACATAATATCAAGAAGCTTAGACTCATGAATTATTACATGTGCACAGTCAATGCATACGTTTATCGGTGAAAATGTTTTTCAAATATATGCCTATAAAGATGCATATTTATGTAGAATACATGCATACATATGTTTAGAGTATACACATACTATATGCGTAATGAAACAAGTGTAAGACACTTATGGAAATAGAAATATAGAACTTCGTGCATATTAAAAACATTAAATAATGATTATGTACAATGTTTTGTGGTAAGCGAAATGTAAATTAACATTATATATATATATATATATATATATATATATATATATATATATATATATATATATATATATATATAGTTTTCAGAATGTGAGAGCTTATATAATTATTCCCACAGCCGAACAACGTCGTAGTGCACAAGAGCTATGACAGACAAAAACAGTTTCTTTCTGTCATGGATTTGTAGGCGGCGGCGTTATTTGGCATTCTGAAAACTATATATATATATATATATATATATATATATATATATATATATATATATATATATATATCTCGTCCAGAATGAGAGTTCAATATAGAAACGTTGTTTTAATTTGAATAAAATAAAATACGCATTAAGTGCGCTTGAAACTAAATCACAACGGTATTCAAATTAAAACAGCGTTTCTATTGAACTCTCATTCTTGACATTATTCTCGCGTTACCTACGCACAGTTCAAGCATTTCAAAATATAACCGTCAGATACAACGCGCGGCTCTCTAAAGAGTTCTTTCTCCAAATTTACAACATGAGAAGGAAGAAGAAAAGGAAAAAAGAAACATAATAACACACTGAAGATGGAGTCTACCTCTGAAATATAGTTATGATAAATTTCAAACAAGTAAAAGGTTTGTTTATTTTCCTAATATTACGTTGTGATTTGGTGTCAAGCGCGCTTGATGCGTATTTTATTTTATGTATATTATATATATAGTATATATATATAATATATATATATAATATATATATAATATATATATATATATATATATATAGAGAGAGAGAGAGAGAGAGAAAGAGGGAAAGAGCGAGATAAAGAAAAACAGTAAATAAATTCAAGGTAAATAACGCTATGTTCCAAGAATTCAGCATGAACAACCATTTTTGTACGATCATTTATGAAACGATATGATTTTATTTCTATCGAGTGTCACGGTAATCACAGACAATTAACACAAAGCTAAAATTTAAAATTAAGCGTCACGACTAATGTGAGAACATAACACATTTTTATATTAAATACAAACACAAAGATAACGACGCATTAAGGTAATTAAAACCTAATATATCAAACATACAAGTGGACACAATAATTGAATGTAAATTTTTCATATTATTCAATACAATATTCAATATTACATATTCAATTCAACATTCAATAATAAAATAATAGTTTTACAATTTATGAGTGGAAGTAATAAACGTATTATTAGTGGTGTCAACGAGAACATCAGGGAGTAGGATTTTTGACTTACGTTTTGTTTTACGGTGAATTTTAGAACAAAGTTTCTTTTTCTTGGAAAATAACCTGTAGTGTATTTGATCATTATTAATTAGAGTGCTGCCCAAATATGGGCGATTTCACGGATTTTTATGACAACAAAAATATAGGAGTGTGAAATATTCATTGATTATCATTACATCACGGGCAACGTCGGGTCCCCCTTACTAGTATAGTATATTTCAAGTAAATATGTATGTTTTACTTACACACACACACACACACACACACACACACACACACACACACACACACACATATATATATATGTATATATAACTCCTTTTTATGTGTGTATGCGTACTCATAGAATATATGTAATATATACTTATATTATACGTATTCGTTATATTATATTATGTATGTGTATTCCAATGCACGTACGCATACAAACACACACATACATGTGTGTATGTGTGTGCGTATTACATAAATTTTTTTTGTTATATCCTGTCATATAAGAACGTGGTGAATATATATTTGCTATTGTAGACGATATGATTCTGTTGTTGTTCATTCATTTGTAATCCATACTTCACCTTTCCCACGAGATACTCGTAAATGTCATGACCTCCTTGACTTTTGAACTGAGTTGGCAGGTAACAGGTATCTTCTGAATGTCTGTGTGTAACTCTGCAATTTCAGATAATACCTGGTATTATAAATATTTCTTATCTCTTTTATATCAGTGACCCAATAAGGTAAGCTTAGAAAAGATACGTATGCATATATTGTGTTCGTTTTACAAATAGATCATTTTTATATATCTGCTAGCAGGCCGCCTGGCATTGCCCAGTCGTAAAATACGCTTAAATATGATAGTTTGATTAATTCAGATTTCGTATTTATTATTATGCTAGCAGTACCGGCTTACCGGCGTTGCCCGGTGGAAGCATGCCCCCTTCGAATAAATTAAATTACGGTTTTGGTTGTGGTTGTTGTTGTTGCTGCTGCTGCTGCCCAAACACTTAACCTCCTCATGTTTCGAACGGTTTTCGGAATAGACATCCCCAACTCCTCACGGTAAGAACAGCTATCGGAATGGATTCCTCCAACCTCCCCATGGTAAGAACGGGCGGAAATAGATTGTGTAGTAAGGATATTGAACAACCCCTCAACAGAAAAATAAAAAAAGTAGTAGCGAAGGGAAAAAGAAAAAAAATAGACGCTGTAGACCGCCCGGGTGGATAGAGGTGTAAAAGAAAAAATAAGATAAAATAAAATACAAAATAGTAGGCAAGCAAGCTCGATCCTGTAACGCGAAGGAGGAAAAGAAACTGCCCCCCCCTCCCCGAAAGCAAACAGTTTAGGAATCGCATCCACATTAATAGGAATAAGACTATTCATCTTAAGGAGTATGTTTTTTTTTATTATACTTTCACCCCAAGACAAGGCACATTGCTATTTTGATGTAGAGGGGGGCTACTATCAGCGACCTAAGTTGCAGGGCAACTATGCAGGGAGTTTAGTAGCAAGATGTCTGTTAACATTACCCTTGAACTTCTGCATGTCAGTACAGTTGGGGAAGCAGGAAACCAGAAGATAATTCCAAAGTCCTGCAGTTCTGGAGAGAAGCTATTAGAGTAAAAGGCTTTCTTACATCTAGCGATCTCAACTGTGTAGGGGTGAGACTTCGCTGCTTGTCGGGTTTGTTTGGGGTATTTTCGTCGAGGGAGTACTAGGGCTTGTAGTTCGTCAGAGCATCGACCATTAAAATACTTGTAAAATAGGCAGAGGGATGCAACATTTCGTCGATGGGACAGGTGCTGAAGTTAAGATGACAGTTCGGGACCTATTAGGTTGGCTACTCTCCTTTGGACCCTTGTCCAGGAGCGAGAGACTAGTAGCAGATGCACCAGCCCAAATGTGACAACAGTACTCCATACATGGGCAAATGGTGGCTTTGTGGAGGTACAGGATATGTTCAGGTGTAAGTAATTTTCTAGCACGATAGAGAGAGCCCACTTTCTATGCAGCAGCCTTAGTAATGATCTCGATGTATCTATTCCAACCCACCCATGTTTCCTGTGAACGGTATGCTCATGTTGACTGTAGAGATGACTCGCTCGCTTGATCGAGCGAGAGAGAGAGAAAGAGACAGAGAGACAGAGAGAGAGAAAGAAAAGGAAAGAGAGAGAGAGAGAGAAAGAAAGAGGGTGGTTCGGTCATTTGTAACTGACGAAATTCGTCTGATTTAAAAAAAAAAACGAATAGTACATTATTAACTCTGATAGCTTACCGCTCCCACAAAATGTGTGGCTCATTAGTTAAGCTTGTTTTTGTTAAAGCAAAACATTAAAAAAAGAAAACTGCGAAGTTTTTTCTTTTTGCCGTAACAAATTTGATGACAGTAGTAACACAAAAAGCGACAGAGAGAGAGAGAGAGAATGAGAGAGAGAGAGAGAGAGAGAGAAGACAAACTAATTGCAAGGCTAACTGTAGCCTTTCTGTAAGGTTTTAATGTTGTTTTTGTTTATATGTAAGCAAGCAACCAAGAAGAAAACTATCTACACATAATGCTGGTGTAATGGTTGTATATGGTGTAACAATTTAGCGTAACGCGTGTCTTGAAGACGCCATGCTATATAATCCGTTAGCATTCGTTTTTGTACCCGGTTTAAAATCTGGAATAAGAGAATTACAGCTGGCATCCAATGAGAAAGGGTGTAATTTGCGTAATGAGAAATTATTATTTTCTGAATCTGCGAATCGGAAGCGAACATTATTTCTGTAGTCAGTTAATAAGGGTGACCGCGTAATACAAGTCTACTGTGTAATTTTACGCGGTGTGGAGTGGGGGCGGTGGGAGCAGTTATGAATTAAAGGGAAAATAGGAACTACTTCCTCTAATGGTAATAGCGATAGTGATTTTTTCTCTCCTAAGATGAATTGTTAGATTTTATTATAAGGTATAAATCTTTCTATAATGAAGTTGTAAAGTGGCATAATGAAGTGGCTAATAGTCTAGACACAATAAATTTGTGGCATCTGTTGTTGTAAACCGACGATCATTTGGTTCAGAGAGGAATTTCTACAATAAAAATATTATATACAAGATTATATTAACCTCAATATATCATAATGATTTTAAAAAGTTAAAAAAAAATGACTCATGCTTCACAACCGAGAATCGAAAGCAAAACTTTTAGCTTTTTCATTTAGCGTTAATGTTTGAGCTATGAAGACATGTTGACTGCAAGGCTAAAAATTAAAACATAAACCAATAGTTATTACCTTACGCATGCATATACCTAATGCCGTCGTTCGACCTTCTTTTACATGGGGTCACAACTTATCAAGGCCCGGAGGCTACTCAGGGATAAGTGTTATTGCGTGTACAGTAATCAATGAGATAATATTGTAGTAATCATTAGTATTGGAGATTTAATAGAGTGTCTTACTTAAGGGTGCGGTTTGTCAGGAATTTGTTTATGTTGGATTTGAAGACATCCAAGTTGTAGTCAGGTGGGAAACAAGCAAACGGAAGAGAGTTCTATAGTCGTGCACTTCTGAGAAAGAAGCTCTGCTCATGGAAACTACGTTTGGATTTAGGCACAGAAAAAGAGTGGGGAAAATTATTGACAGTAGTATTATCCAGACAGGTGTTTCTCGTGAAAGATTGGCGAGGGGGGACGAGAGATTGAAGCTCAGACGAGCACTTGCCATGGAAATAACGATAAAACAAAGACAGGCTCGCAAAGTCTCTTCTGTGGGAGAGAGTCTGCAGGGAAGAGAAAAGGGCATTCTCCACTAAACCACGAAGTCTATTTTGTACTATGTCAAGGCAGTATAGGCTGTTTTTAGCAGCTCCTGCCCAGATGTGGCACCAGTACTCTATCCTTGGATGTACTTGGCTTTTATACAGATAGAGAATTGCATCAGTAGTGAGATATCTTCTGGAGTGGTAGAAGGATCCATTCATTTTTCGAGCGTCCTTGGCAATAGACCTGATGTACGTGTTCCATTTCAGATCAGGAGTAAAGGTCAAACCCAAAAGCTTGTAAAAACATGGAGCCTCCCCAATGCGAGAGCCATCCGTTTCAATTGATGCCAAATAGGAATAAAAGCATTGATGATGTAAAGATAAGAGCTTGGTTTTGGAGGCATTAAAAGTAACCAGCCACCTTTTCCCCCACTGTACCACACGCTCAAGATCAGAGGAGAGAGAATTAGAGAGAACTTTGTCATTTACAGCCTTTGATGTGTTGCCATAGATGGTCGTGTCATCAGCATAGATGTCAACGAATGATTTTAGTATGTGTTTTGGGAGATCATTGATGTAGATTAGGAAGAAAATTGGTCCCAGGATGGACCCTTGATTGACTCCAGCATTAATACTGTGGGCCTCTGATTTCTGCCCATCAACCACTACTCTTATGAACCTATCAAAGAGAAATGATTTAATGATTGAGAAAACATTTCCAGTAATACCGTAGCTGGAAATCTTGTGAAGTAGGCCCCTATGCCATACATTATCGAAGGCCTTGGATATGTCAAGAACAATTGCCCTGGAAAGGAAGCCTTTTTCAAGAGATTCACTAATCGTATGAGATATAACCGTTAGCACATCTGCTGTAGATCTTGCAGAGTGGAAACAATATTGCATGTCATTAAGAAGGTTATTTCTGCTGAGATGGTTGACTACTCTATTTAATATTGATTCCAACAACTTACTCATGACACACAGGAGACTTAATTTTGAAAATTCCATTTGATTTAATTTTCCTCGGCTAAAATCCAAATATAAAGTTTCGCATTGGTTTGAATACCCTACATATTAAATTTAATGTCTGTAGACTAAAGACTGACAGAGTAGTTTAGTAGGGAAAATTTTAAAACAAATATACATTCACATACATAAGTATACAAGTTAGAAAAGCATTTCATCCAAGGCATGGAAATTGTTAAACTAAATCTTTTTACTATAGCCTTTAAAAATAAAAGTATAAGATTCAATTTGAAATTTATTTATCTTCAAAGTGCACTTTTATAAATTTTACAAATTAAGGTATAAAAATGTAATTTAAATTGAATCAACAAATTACCTTGGATTTATTTTATGTAATGTACACTCTGTTGCATTTTTGAAAAAAAAATCATTGAAAATTTTATATCTATATCATTAATTTCTAGATGAAAGATGATTTTTTAAAGAGCAAGAAAATGTACATTACATAAAATAAATCCAAGTTAATTTTTTGATTCAATTTAAATTAAATTTTTATACCTTACATTGTCAAATTTATAAAAGTGCACTTTGGAGATAAATACATTTCAAATTTAATATTGTACCTTTATTTTTACAGCTTATAGAAAAAACATTTTGTTTAACAATTTTCATGCCTTGGATGAAATGCTTTTCTAACTTGTATATTATCTTTTTAAGATTATATTTTAAAACTCTCCTTCTCTCTATTTCAGTTTCTATTTCTCCTCACACCACAATTCATTTTTTAAACCCCCCTCTTTGTATTATTACAGGTCTGAATATTCTCTCTGTTTCAGTTTGTATTTCTCCTCACACCACAACGTATTTGTTGGCAACCACCTCTTTGTAATAAAGGTCTGAATAATGAGAAAATCTGAATTTTTTAACAAAAACCTCAAAATAACTTTTTTAGACTAAATTTTTGTAACCTTTTTTCGGAATAGAAAATCTTTAAAATTTAATAAGGTGTTACAGAGAGAGAGAGAGAGAGAGAGAGAGAGAGAGAGAGAGAGAGAGAGAGAGAGAGAGGTGAGTAAACGTGGAGTGTAGACACGTTTACCAGAACCGAAGGTCAGCTGACCAGATTACGTATGAGTGACGTGGTCAGGTTAGCTAGATCTGTGAGATTTGATTTGGGCTTTGAAGAAGACGGACGGCTTCCCGTTGTCTCCCCCTCTTAACTGGGGAGGGGGGAGACGAACGCTGACGTGTGTAGAAGAAGAACCCACACAGGCCGATTTCACTTCCACCTTCTGCAGGACCTCTGGGGAAAGTGAAATAAAAACTATAAAACCCATTCATCGTCTTCGAATGATAAATCTTCGTCAAACAGGTATCAAGTCTCCCTCCAGGATGAGAAATTTCCAGATGGTCCAACATCGAAGAAGCAGAGGTAGGTTCTGAAAATACATGTTACACGCACGATTCCCTTTATGATAATCAAACACGCAACCCTTTATATTAGAGACAATCATACGCACACGGAATCCTTTTTATGTTATACCCCAAACGTAAATGGTGCCCCTCAATGATAACTCTATGTAACAAATGAACATATTTCATATAGGTTTCATTAGCAAATATTCAGTACATAACGAGAAAAATAATTAATTAAATTTTTAAAGGGCTGTAAACTGTCTAATTAACATTTCGAAACCATTTTACTGATTTTTAATTAACACTAGTGAAATTTCCTCCAGTAAATAAAAAATCTTTACTTTTCAAAACATTTTCGAAACAACAGTTTTCAAAGGGAAAGAACGTCCAGCTTCCAGGATTAAAACCTGCTAGCTGGATGAGCTAACAACTGACCATCATTATCATGACGACGCCGTTATGCAAACAACTGCATCTTCAACACCCAGACAAATGGTACCAGCATAAGCCGGCAGTTGTACTTACAAACAGAAATCACAAAATCCTACGAAACATAGACGTACAAACAGATAACTCTATCCAAGCAAAAACATAATAGTTAACAAGAAGGCAAAGTGCGGCCAGATTGTAGATTTCGCCATTTAAGCAGAACACAGGGTGAATATCAAAGAGACGGAGAAGCGAAGCAAATACACGAAACTGGCCAGAGAGCTGAAAAGAAGTATAGAAAGATGAGGAAATTCAAGATGACACGAATAATAGTAGGAGTATTAGGAAAAATCCCGCAAAAACTTCGATAAATTAATGGGAAAAATTGGAATTACGGGAATGGCTGAGAAGATAAAACGTTTAACAATAATGAAAACGGCTGAAATAGCAAGGAAAACCTTGAATGCAGAGATTTAATGCACATGAGCTACAAACGCTAACCAGACATATAGAAAGTGCAACAAAAGTAAAACGGCAAAACAAAAGTATGAAGAAACACAACATGGAATCAAGAAAACTGAAACAGTATAATTAAACTTTATAAGTTAAGCTCCCCAACCCAAAAATAGTGTTAGAATCAAGTGACACCATACCAAATAGTCATAGAGGAACAAGGAGAATAAAAAGAAAACGAGGAAAGAAAGCACTAACCAGATCTCTACTGCATGAATGCGGAGAGTACCTTTAGAAAGCGAATTACAGTGAAAACCAATAGTTTTTGATAGCGAAAGATTAATGGTAAACGTTTGTTGCAATAACGCAAATAAATTTGCAAATATTATCGAAAGAGGAGAGTACTCGAAATGTTGGGAGACTTGTTGTCACTTAGACTCCAGCGAACGTCACATGTTGTTGATAGAGATAAATATTTGATGATGGCCTGTGTGAAAACTGCCTGGAACATAATAATCCAGAGTGAAGGTTGAGGAAACGCAAAAGCGAAGCAAATATAATGAATTGACGAGAGAAATAAAAGGGATATACAACATAAAGAAAAGTCTGGCAACAATTCCGAAAAAAATATTGAAAAAAGAAAGAATAAGAGTAATTGACCAAAGATGGACTGCTGATAAAATACAACTGACGCCAACGAGGAAAAACAGTTGAAATGTGCACATGCAGAAAGTAACCTATATAAACTGCGAACATATGAAAGTTGGTAATAGAAAAGAAAACAATCAAAAACACAACACGACCACATGAAACCATGAGAACTGAAACTGCAAAAATGTTAACTGTACCTCCCCCTCCCAAAGAAAATGGCGACATTGGCATCATCTGGCACCGCACCAAATAGTCGTAAATGGTCAAGAAGAATGCAAAGAATCAGAAGAGAAAACACTAACAAGACCTCCACTGGAATAATACGGAGAACTCTAAGCCCATGGGAAGGTCGTTTTTTTATATTAAGCCAAACCTCGAGGAATCTCAATGGTAAGCTGATGTTGCTATAATGCAAAGTTGGAAAGTCCTGGAAATATGGGAAGACTTATTGTCATTCACATTCCAGGAAATACAGTTGGTTATTGTCCGTGAGCAATCGCTGATGATAGCCTGTCTAAGCTGGTAGTGAGTAATAATAAAATAATAAAAGAAAAAAGCTAGAACGAAGGGTATGCAATAGATAACATATTTAATATTCACAACCTGGCAATGTAACAACACGATACGTCTACATCGAAAAACATAGTAAAAACAGACCGCAAATATTGAGGAACCTCTAAATGATGATAAAACGGATGCTATTTGAAACTGGAGTTGCCGTACTGAAATAGTCTTAATGAATATATGTTTGGTGGCGATAAAAACGTGATTCAATAAATAAACTTAGTGGAATAATAAAACACAATAGTTTTAATGCTGTTGTGCATAAATTTAAATGCTTTCTGGATGAGTATCATGTTAAGTAGTTTTTTCATCGGTTTCATTTGAAACTGGTTTGAGCGATGAATGATTTTATTCGAGTCTAATTTGTAACAGCTGGACTGTTTGCGAATTTGACATTTTACGGGATTGCCGATTTCCACATAAATTCTTTCACCTCAAGCAGATACAATGGTGCTGATTAGGTACAGCATCGAAAGTACTATGTGTGATTTTAGTTAATAATTTTAACCCTAACACCAGAGAACTGAAATAACCAGAAAAGCAAATTTAATAACAAAAACAAATATTACGATTCCAGATTTTTTATTTTATTTTTTTAGATAAGGATTGATTATTCATATTATATGAATTCTTATGACTACTGCTTTTGTATATTGAGAATTATTTTCACAACGTTCCCGTCGACGTAACCCCCGACCTTCTTCAGGTCTCTTGTCAAACTCGTGAATGTTTCTGCCGAGCTCTGGAATCTGCACGGGGTTTCGCTGCCACAAAGTCTGCAAGGCGAACGACACTAAGAAATACAATTGCGAATTACTTAAATATAGATGATTACTACACTTTCTGTTACCTAACTTGCTGATGTCACGGAATAAAGGACACGGTCGGAAGTCTTTCCGTTGTTGTATCGAATTGCAGATGATAATTACAAAAATTATCCAATTATCCAAAACTAATTTTTTTCCTAACAAGGAACTATTTTCCATTTGATCACAGCAATTAAAAGAGATAATTTCTTGCTGGGAAATACAGTAAAGTAAGATATTTATATTTAAAAATATTTTCTGTTTATATCTCAGTTCTTACATGTTGCTTGGTATCCCATATATATATATATATATATATATATATATATATATATATGTTGCTTTAAAAGAAAATAGCTGGCAAAACCCGATGAGCCCCTTTCGTCAATAAAAATCCAGGTTCTATACACTAAATATTGCATTCCCAATTAGTTTAGGGTTGTTGAACATTTACGCAAGTTGAAACCCGGTGTTGAAAATAACTTTGTGTGCTCATTCAACATTTCTAGATTATTTGAAAATGCTTACAAAGAGACTATTAACATTTGTGCCGACTCTCTTTACAATAGTATTTTAAGCCCTCCGCCTTTTCCCAGGGAAATATTTTTTGAACTCATGATGATCTGAACTAAAGCAGTAGAATTTAGCTTCGACAACGTTATGTATAATCAGATCGACGGGATTCAGATGGTAAGTTCCCTTGGTCCTGCATTAGCTGACATTTTTCTGGCGTTCATGTGTGCCTACTTCCAAGAAGATAGGGCTTATTCAGACGTTAGTGTATAGAGCCCCGCAAAATTGTTCTTCCGGCAAACTAGAATGCGAATTGAAAAACGTTAAAGACATTTCCATTCGCAACAATTACTCGGAAAATTTAATTAAATTATTAAAAATAAAGTTAAAAGATACAATTCTCCTACAGTCTATGGCTCCTCAAAATGTCCTGTCTACTTAAAATTCATTGGATTGGGGAAACTGGTTAGTGTTTGGGTGGACGAATCGTTAAATCGATATCAAATTGCTACCCATCCGTTTCTCTACGTTTTGTCTTTGGTGTGGAGTCTGCATTTCCCCTAGTTGTTAAGGATGGTTTACCTTACATCACAAAAAGTAACGTAGTTTACGAATTCAATTGTCAGTGTGCTTCTGACTATGTGGGTCGAACCTCCTTAAATTTGAAGACGAATTAACCAACATATTACAGCAAAAATAAAATTGGGAAAGACTAGTCGCTCTTACCTCTCCTCTTTTACCTTAGAATCTGCCATTGGCCAACACCTTCATGAAAATCCAGCGTGTGCCAATGTGTATAAAATGGAGTGTTTTAGAATTTTACACTGGGCTGATTCACTTGCGGATTTTGGAGTCAGTCACCATTCTCTCATGTAGGCCCTCTATCTGTCGACATATAGAATTCGTTAAGTCATTAAGATTATTTGGGGATACGATTTAACTCTCTCCTTTGCCCCTACCTGTACACATATTTTACATCATTGTAAATATTTGATTTTATTCGTGTTTCATCCTGTTTTTCTTTGTTTTCTCCGACGATAAAATTTACATGCACATCCCATTAAGTCTCTGCTCTTACGTGATATTTTTATTTATTTTTTTGCACAGTCCAACCATTAACTCCTGGTGTGTTTGTTGGCGTAAGTGTCCCCTTAAGTTTTGCTTGCTATTTTCTGTGAAGCAATTTATAAGTTTCGTACTGTTAAACACACACACACACACACACACACACACACACACACACACACACACACACACACACACACACACACACACACACATATATATATATAAACTGTTCAATATAATAGAGCTATGCATTAGTATGAAATGGGCACTCATCGCAAGTGTTTCATTCGTCCAACTAAGACTTAGCATGACGAATTCTTTTACTAGAAAAAAAACGTTTGTGTAGCCTACTTGCTATAAGTTTATAATTTGACATTATTACATATAAATAAAGGTACATATATACTTGTAGATTATTATGATTTGTTCTTCATTTGTTAAAAAAAATACACAACATCTATTAGTGAAACAGTAAACAGCCTTTATTAGTTTGTTTTAACACAAAAGTCGTGGTTTTAAGATATAGCGAAATAAAAAAAAAACAATCGAAGTATATTTTTGCACTATATTTATAAAAATTATTTAAACAATTCGAGGAAAGATCGACTTAACGAAAAAATAGGAAGATTGCTATAAATGTAATCATGTTAGTAGTAGGAAAAAATCTGTAAAATCTTTTATTGCCGATTATGTCACCGATAGATCTTGTTTGCTAGGATTTCAAACATGTCAGTTTTTAGTGCAAAGGTGTGAATCTTTAATTATATTAGTTATGCTTTTACCAAGTTATGGCTAGCGGAACGACTACATGTTACCCCTATGGAGTAAATATAGGTTTCATTTCGAAATTCCGTACAGATTCCCGAATTCGATAGAAAGATTCCGGACTCGACAGAAAGATTCCCGATTTCAACGGAAAGATTCCTGAGCGACCGGATACACCTGAAAAATGTCGGAAATTACATCATTCGAAATGTGTAAACTGCGCTAAAGACGAGAACAGCATTCCAAAGAATCTACATAAGAAAACACAGAACAACTACTGAGTACTTAAAAATATAGATCGCACCCCAATAATTGCATGAAATATCTTAAGTCATATTGTGAAAAAAAGGATTAATGATTGCTCGAGAAGAGAAGGATCGGCGTGCACTTACCTTGAATACTAACCAAGAAGAATTGTTGTTGTTATTCACCCTTTTAAAGTTTTATTTTGTGCTCCGGATCACGTGATAGTTAATCATCTGATCCTTCCATTATATAAGAGGGGAGATTCCCTTGTCTTGTCTCTCTTTTTTTTTTCTTCACCACAAACTGATTCAGTTGCCGGCGATTGAAAGTAAATCTTTTCCACTTTTGTCTGGCGAAGATACTACAAGACGGTTACGTCGCGGAAGGGGGCAATTCTTTCGCAATCTAAGGTAAGTGTATTGCTCCCTTCTTGATCTGAGCGGTCATTTGATTCTTTGCTGGAAATTAATTTTTTCACATATATACAGACATTTCTCCGTGTTATGTCTAAGCGAATAATTTGACATTTAAGGTTAAAATAGCTAAAACAATTACCTATATTTAAAAGCGAAAGGCACACTGTCAATATCGTGTGAATTTAACGTGGAGATAAAAAAATACTAAAACGATAAACCAGATAAAAATCTGATATTTTAAAATTCTTTTTCATCTCAAAACAATGCATATTACCACTTGGATCATGAAAGGGTTACTATTTGGGATCACTTCTAACCAGGGACTGTAGGGAATGGAGCAGCAACGTGTCTGTTTACATTAAGATCAAAGTATAGTATCTGTTCTTCAGATGCAACACTTCCATATCTTGTTCTCTTTCAGTAGAGGAGAAATCCTTCACGACTGAAACAATTTTTATTTTTGTACTTTTTCTCTACGTTAAAAAAACGACCCTAGTGTCCCTGTCCCGTGGGGAAGCATTGTAGATAGGTACATTACATTTAAATTCGATCATGTTAATACAGACAGCGAATCAGGAAACAGGGAGGGAATTCTAAATTCTAGCAGTCCGATGTTATTAACTAATATATAAGTGTAGAAGTCGTTCCGGCATCTAAAGATCAAAACAGTGAAAGGGTGGGATTTTGTTGCTTGTCCAAGTAGTAGTAGGAGTATATACGTCAATGAAAGCACAAGTGCTATGAGTTAATCAGAACACATTCCTTTAAAGGACTTGTAAAACAGGCACGGGGATGCAGCTTTTGGCGTATTACATTATTTTTGGACATAGTAATAGATGGTTAGCCCAGATGTGGCAACAATACTCCATGCATAGGCGAATTGTGGCTTTGTAAATATATAAGATACTTGTTTTAGTATGATAGCGGAAGCTCACCGTACTTTGCAACATCCTCCAGAATGTCTTCAATATATTCGTTCTGATTCATGTTCCCCGTGAATGTTAAGCAGAGGAGATTTAAATTTAAGTTAGAAAAATAAATATTAAATCTCTTAAATCAGTAATAAGTTAAATAATTGACGGCAGCTAAGATTAAATGATATATGGATTTATAGATAGGTAGGAGGCAATACAATAGCGGACTTTGATTCGTCAAAAGTAAAAGTGAACATATTCTAAAAATAAAAATGCTCGTATAATGAACAACTATGTAATCAAACTGATGATTCCCCTTGATAATATAACACAAATTGTAATACGTTCATAAATTTTATATTTTATTAGCTATATGTCTGTATGTGCATTTGTCTGTCTTCATATTTTCAAATCTATCTCCTCCGAAACTGAAAGTCGCCGAACGGCGATATAAGCCTCAAATGATTGGATTTTTTTAGTGACGTTCTTTTAGGGGGCTTTAGCCGGTTAAAGTGTTTATAAAAGGCCAAAAATGGGTCCAAATTGAAAAATAAAATCATTAGACATTTTCTACATTCATCTTCGTTTATTTAATGTTTAATTTTTAATCTGCTTTAATGCGTGTCACGTTGGTACATTGATAAGGGCACCAGCTTTGAATGCTACGGTTTCGATTCTAACTGATGGCACCTAAATACATTTTTCTACTTTTTAAATCTGGAAAAATTTAAATATTATATTTAAGCGTATTTTACGCTTAGGCAAAGCAAAGAGCCCCTGCCCCCGCTCCTATATATATATATATATATATATATATATATATATATATATATATATATATAAACTTGGTCTATTTTTCGGAAACAGCAATTGAATTATCTGACAAATATTTCAGTCCGACGGACTTTTATTTTATTATTCTATTCTTTTCGCATTTCGCTTCAATTTTTCTCTCAACAAATTTATTCTAGATAGGAATATTGTAAAAATCGGGAAATATTACGGCCTTAAATTGAATCGTGAGATTACACCTTTAATAAAAAATATGTTAAATTTTTTTTTACCCACTTCGGCTATTAAATACAAAAGTACATGTGGCCACAATAAATTATTACGTAATTTTATGTTTCCTTAATCAACCAGAGGCAACATCATATATATATATATATATATATATATATATATATATATATATATATATATATATATATATATATATATATATATATTATTTACTATAATAATTACTAAATACCCACAGACACTAGTGTTTCATCCTTTCGGTGATCATCAGTGCAGGGTGTCATAATTAACGCCAGTCGAAAGATTTGAACCCCGGCAACAGAAGTCATTCTGGCTTCATTAGCAAGGACCCGGACCATTAGGCTACCTTAAACCGCGAGAGATACAGTTGAAATTAAACATTTATTCTTATTAAATGCTTTTAGCATCAGTCAGAGTGATTTTATCATTATATGACGTTCTGCGCGTATTAGCTAAGTTGACCGACTTTATTACAACTGAAACTGCTCAACGATAAGAAACAAGTTTCTTAAAGGAGCTGATATTATTATTTACTATAATAATTATTAAATACTTACAGACACAAGTGTTTCATCCTTTCGAGAATCATCAGTGCAGGGTGTCACGATTAACGCCAGTTTAGAGATTCGAACCCCGGTAACAGAAGTCATGTCTGGCTTTATTAGCAAGGACCCGAACCAATACGCTACTGCGAACCGCGAGAGATACAACAGAAATTAAACATTAATTCTTATTAAACGTTTTCAGCGTCAGTCAGAGTGAAGCAAAAAGAAACAAAAACAAAAACGTGCATTCAAGTGGTGAGTCATCGCAGCTCAGCGGTAGAACACCAGACTACAAATGCTGGTGTCATGTATTCGAGCTTAATCGATGTTGATAACGGTTGAGAGCTAGAAGCATAATCTCCATGAGTATACTTTTTATGCACGTAATAATATTTAACAATAGCTCTTATATATATATATATATATATATATATATATATATATATATATATATATGTGTGTGTGTGTGTGTGTGTGTGTGTGTGTGTGTGTGAAAACGTATTTGAAATTTAAGGTTGAAGAATTGTATTCTGAAGTTGTTTTTTTTATTTGTGAAAGCACTTTGTAAATAGAAGTGGAACCCTGCGTTTATATAACAGTTTGTAATTTCAACTTGAAATTGATTTTAATGTGACATTAGATTTTATAAAATTCTGAGTTCACAGGGTATAATTTCAAACGTACGAACGGCAGAGTTGTTTGTAAAACAATATAACCAAATTTGCTTATTTCTTTGGTATGTGTTTCCTGTAAACTCGAACGGTTTTCGGTTAAGATTTGTTGATAATAATTATTTCCGCGGGTTATCATGTTTCATTCGTTATTTATTACCACAAAACAGGTCTTAAAACAGCCTTCAGTGACGCAACTGTCTGGTGTCATAAGGTTGCTGCCTTTTATTGTTCTTTTGTTTTAAAAAACAAATTGCAGAACGAATGAAGGACGTATATATATGATTAATCGGACTTTAATGTTGCAGACGTGCATTTCAACATGTGAGTTGTGTAAGAATTATTCGAGGAATGTCCACCCTTTCATCTTAAACCATGATAAGTGAACATAATACGATTTAGTGACTAAATAACGCATACTAAGAATCGATAATTTAAAAATCAAATGAAATAAATGAGACCTTGGTTCGTATTTTTATAAATGAAAATAACTAATTTGCATTTACTATTCATAATATTTTAAAAATGTTGTTATAATTTTGTTTTAGTTATAAAATATATACAGTTATAGTTATAAATTACTAGCAGGGAGACCTGACGTTACCGGGATTGAATAAGGATTAACGAATATTTCACGCCATACTTTTATTGTCATCGACTAATTGTCAATCAAATCGATCGATTGCCTGCTCTAGTTGGGGGACCCGATGCGGTGCACCGGAGAAAGCTTCACCTCCTTTTCCATAATACATTGCACTGTACAGAACTTGGTGTTAATCTTATAAATTATTTTTATAAAGGCTTGAATTAAAGTTTCAAATGGAGTGTCACGGTTTAATTGTCCCTAAACATAAACATTAATTTCAAACGTGCATCTGTTTTCTCAAAGAACCGACTGTTGATTTTATAAATTATTTTTATATAATGGTTTGACGTGAAGTTTAAAATGCAAAAATCAGTTAACATCGTACAATTGTTTTCTAAACAGTAACTTTTATTTCGAATGCTCTCCTGTGTTATCAAAAAATATACTGTTTATTTTATACGCCGATACAAAACCTTTGTAAGAATATTTCCAGGCGCATAAGATATATGTACGTAAAATTTCGTAAAAATCGACCTAGCCGTTTCAGAGTCTATAGGAAATAAACTCGCAAACACATAGACAGATTGTCTTTATATGTGAGCAAATAGATATTCATGTCGATTTCACAGACAAATCGAACGGTGGATGACGTTTCAACAAATCAGCGCATATGTTAACCGTTAATGGCCTTCTAAAGAGATGCAGTATAGGATTGAAAACAGTGTAGAAACTAATAATTATATATTTTTTTCATGTGTATGAATTTTGGAGATGAGGCTTGATTGGGATTTTTCGCACTACTGTTCTCATCTTGAGTGTTATTTGCACAACGTTTCGGTCGATGTAGCCTCCAACCTTCTTTAAGTAAATCTTGTTAAACTCAAGAATATTTCGGGAATCTGCTCGGAATTGTCCGCAGGAACACGGGGCGCAGTGAATATGATGCTTGGTAAAATTCAGCCATAAAATTATATTCCTGGAGATTAGAGGTTAAATCCTCCGGGTGGGCGACACAAAAATACAACTGCGAATTACTTGGGACATTTACCTTATCATAACTGATCGATAGAGCGCATGGAATTCGTGGATTCAATGAAGAGATCCATTCGTAATTCCGTGCAGATTCCCGAGTTGGGCATAAAAATTCCCGATTTTTGAACAGGTATACCTGAAAAGGCCGGAAGTTACATCGACTGATACGTGCAAATAACAATCCAAATGAGAACACTAGTTTGAAGAATTCAAATAATACGAATAATCCATCCTCATCTAAAAAAATCAGAACAGTTTCGGTTGATGCAACCTTCGACCTTTTTCAGGTGTACATGTTCGAAATCGAGAATTTTTCTGTCGAATTCGGGAATCTGCACAGAATTTCAAGTGAAACTTAATTTAATTACCGACGAAGCATACACTCGTCCCGTCAACCATAAAAGGGTTGAGGTTCTAACTAATTTGCAACAAATTTAACCTTCAATCCCCAGAAAGAGTAAATTACAAGTGAATAACCAAGTACCTTATCCACTACTTATCCACTGCTACTTATCAATTCATTATTATTATTATTATTATTATTATTATTATTATTATTATTATTATTATCATCATCATCATCATCATCATCATCATCATCATCATCATCATCATCATTAGTCCACAAGGAGCTTTCACACAGGTCATAAAAGATCTCTTCTTGAAAACAACCTGTGGTGTTCCCTGGAAGCTGAGTGACAAAAAGTCTCCCCAGATTTCCAGTATTCTCCACTTCTTTCAACAACATTTGTAAATAGATTGGCGTTATCGCAACAGGCTCTTACCAGTGATCTCTCGCTGTCAGCGGTCATTGGTCTCCACTGAAATTTGAGTGGCAATAAACCTCCTCAAGGTCCCAGTTCTCTTCGCACTTGTCCAACGGAGGTCTGGTCAGCGCTCTCTCCACAGTCTTTCCATCCTCCCCGACCTTTCTCGATTATTTGGCATCACTCTTTTGGGGGGAGGGTGACGGGGAAGTGGGAGACGAAGGGAGAGGGATAGAGAACTTATAGATATGCAGCTCCAATGTTCTTTGTTCCATGTAACGCTTCTTCATGTTTTGTCTCTGCAGCATTTTGTCTGGCTCGCGCATTTGGCTCATGTATATTAGTCTCCGTATTCAAGTGTTTCCCTTAATATTTCAGCTGTTTTCATTATTGTTATTCGTTGTATCTTTCTACTAATTCGCCTGATTCCAATTTCTCCCATTTTTTCAAAGTTTTTTTGGAAGTGTTCCTAGTGCTCCTACTATTATAGATATTATCTTGATTTTCTTTATCATACATATACTTTTTGCCTCTATGGCTAGTTCTATGCATTTGCTCCGTTTCTCCTTTTCTTTGATATTCGCCCTGTGGTCAGTAGGAACAGCAAAGTCTACAATTTGACCGGGCATTTCTTTCTTGTTAATTATTACGACACCCGGTCTTCTTGCTTGGATGAGTTTATTTGTTTTTATGTTTATGTTTCATAGGATTTTGTGATTCTCGTTTTCAAGTACTGCTGCCGGCTTATGTTTGTACCATTTTTCCGTGCGTTCAAGATGTAGTTGTTTGCATAATTTCTAGTGTACTACCTTCCCTACTTGGTCGTGCTTGTTCTTGTATTCCTTTTGGGCGAGTTTGCTGCATTCGCTTACTAAATGGTTTACCGTTTAATCTCTTTGTCCACAGAGTCTTCATTTGATTTTTTCTTTTGTCGATCTTTGCTTTGATGTGGTTGATTCTTATTGTGCTACAGTAATTAGGGTTTCAGTTTCCCGGTTTACGTGTTCTTTTCGCATCCATGTCCAACTCTTTTCGTTATTCTCATCTATTTTCATCCTTGAATCTTCCGTGTTCTTGCTCTATTTCTTATTTTTCTTTTCCGTCTTATCCTTTTTCTTTCTGTTTTCTGTTTTGTTGATTTTTTTTTCAGTATCTCTCCCTGCCATGACTATCCTTTCTGCGTTTTGCGTTATGTATTTTTCAAGTTCTGTTTGTGTTATGTCATTCACCGTCTTCTATACAAACAGTCTTACCTTCCACGCAGAGTCATATTATTATTATTATTATTATTATTATTATTATTATTATGATTATTATTATTATTTATTTATTTAATTATTTATTTATGACTCTTGACATATCTCAGTTCAAACTCTTTAGTCGTTTGCACTAAAAGTTGCACTTGTTATACTATATCAGTATAGAGGTCAAATGTGGTTAAATATTCCACCCGAGATTACCCAAAATTTCGCTCTTATTATTTTTTACCATTATTCCTTTATTTATACAATCCATTTTTAAAATATTCTATATTGTGGCGTTCTTAAACTGATATCTCAGCTTGTTCTCAAAATATATAACTTTATTAAGAAAAACTCAATTGTATAATTGATCTATATTTTGGACTCTGCTTGGATAATAATCTTTCAGGCCGAGAAAAATGTTTTATAAATATCCACATTGGTGAGAAAGACCATTAATTATTTCGAGAGTTTCAATGATGTCAGCTCTTGTACATCTTTCTAATAAAATAGTCAGATATTATTGGGCTGCTCGTGATTTTCGTGCAAAAAGACTTTACTAAGCGTAAAGATCACTGCCTTGTGATAAACAGGTCTTATCAGTTCGGCACTGGCGATAAAATACTGTTCTGAATTCTGAATAGCCGGACTTGAGATTTAATCAGAGGCGTAGTCGGTGTTTTCAACCTTAACAAAACCAACTCATAAAACTCGCACCGCTCTACTCACCAAACAATTTTAGATTATCGTTGCTTATTTCATTTTGTAATTGAATCCAAAATACAAAGAGACAATTATTGTTATTTTCTGTCGCTGTAATTGAATATTTATCGCAATAAAAAAAAAACAGGTCTCCTTAAATAACTGGTCTAGTGGTTTCACTTTATGGTATATCAACCATTTTTTATTTAATACCGGAAACAGTTATTTCAGGGAATCTGTTGCTACTAGATCTGGCTGTCTGATGATATAGGCTACTTGAGTAAAGTTCACCAAATATTGATGTTATTGTTTATTTTTATTTCCTTTGCAGAACTCAATCATATCACACGAAGCCAAAAACACAACAATTTAAAAAAAAAAAAAAAAGAAAACAAGTCCAGAATATATATTTGAAAATTTAAACAGGTTGAATCATACAAAACTTTTAAACCAACATAGGTAAATCCGGATAGGATCGATATACCGTAAATCAAAACAACTAAACACAATTAATAAATATTTGAAGATATAAGAACTAAAAGCATAAAACCTTTTCTTTCTGAAATTAGTGGATTCAGCATTAAATAATCTGAAAATAGTTGGAATGAAAAATATTACTTCTGTGACAATGTTACTGATTAAGGTGTTAACATATTAAAACATTTATTCTTGTTATGTATGAATGTGACACTAATATGTACTAAAACTATTGATGAGCACTATTATGTAAAAGCACTCTTGATAAACATTAATATGTACTAACACTCTTGATGAACACTAATATGTACGAGCACTCTTAAGCACTTATATGGACTAACAATCTTGATGAACACTAATATATAGCAACACTCTTAATGAACACTAATATGCACTAGCACACTTGATGAAAACAAATATCTACTAACCCTCTTGATGAACACTAATATGTACTAGCACTTGTTAGGAACACTAAAATGTACTAGCACTCTTAAGCACCTATATGTAATAACACTCTTGATAAATACTAATATTTACTAACACTCTTGATGGACACTAATATGTACTAGCACTCTTGATGAACACTAATATATACTAGCACTCTTAAGCAGTTATATATACTAATACTCTTGATGAAAACTAATATTTACAAACACTTATATAATAAACCCTTGATGAACACTAATATGAACTATCACTCTTAAGAACTTATGGGTACTAACGTTTTGATGAACGCTAATAGGTACTAACACTCTTGATGAAAACTTATATGTAGTAGCTCTCTTAAGCACTTATATATACTAACACTCTTGATGAACACTAATATGTACTAACGCTTTGATGAACACTTATATGTACTAGCACTCTTAAGAACTTATATGTACTTACACTTTTGATGAACACTAATATGTACTAAATCTCTTGATGAACACTAAAACGCAGGAGCACTCTTAAGCACTTATATGTACATACACTCTTGATGAACACTAATATTTATTAAGACTTTGATGGCCACTAATATGAACTAACACACTTGATGAACACTAAGATGAGCTAACACTCTTGATGGACGCTAATATCTACTAACACTCTTGACGAACCGTAATTTGTACTAGCACTCTTAAGAACTTATATGTACTAACACTCTTGATGAACACTAATATTTACTAACACTCTTGATGAACACTAATAAGTACTAGCACTCTTAAGCACTTATATGTCCTAACACCCTTGATGAACACTAATATGTACTAAAACTCCTTATGGACACTAATATGAACAAACACTCTTGATGAATACTAATATGCACTAATACTCTTGCTGAACACTAATATGTACTAGCACTCTTGATGAACACTAATGTGACCTAACACTCTTGATTATCACTAATATATAATAACACTCTATATTATCACTAATATATACTAACACTCTTGATTGTCACTAATATATACTAACACTCTTTATGAAAACTCATATGCACTAGCACTCTTAAGCACCTATATGTACTAACACTCTTGATAAACACTAATATGTTCTAACACCATTGATGAACACTTATATGTACTAGTACTCTTAAGCACTTATATGTACCCCGTACACTAATATGTACTAACAGTCTTGATAAATACTAATATGTACAACCGCTCTTGATGGACACTAATATATACTAGAACTCTTAAGCACTTATATGCACACTGATATGAACACTGATATGTCCTAGAACTCTGGATGAACACTAATATGTACTAGCACTCTGGATGAACACTAATATTTAATAACAGTCTTGATGAATCTTAATATGAAATAACACTCTTGAGTAACACTAATATGTACAAACACTCCTGATGAACACTAATATGTAATAACAGTCTTGATGAACACTAATATGTAGTAGCACTTTTAAGCCCTTATATGTACACACACTCTTGATGGACACTTATATGTTCTAACACTCTTGATGCACACTAATAGGTACTAATCCTATGATGAAAACTAATATGTACTAGCACTCCTGATGAACACTAATATGTACTAACACTCGTGATTAACACTAAAATATACTAGCACTCTTAAGCACCTATATGTACAAACATTTTTGATCAACACTGGTATGTACTAGCACTCTCGAGGAACACTAATATGTATTAGCACTCTTGATGAACATTAATTTGTACTAGCACTCTCGATGAACACGTTATATGTATAGAACACTTGATGAACATTTATAGATATTGCAATCTCGATGAACACTAATTCGTATTAGCACTCTTGATTAACACTAATATGTATTAGCACTCTCGATGAACACTAATATGTATTAGCACTCTCGATGAACACTAATGCGTATTAGCACTCTCGATGAACACTAATATGTATTGGCACTATTGCTGAACACTAATATGTACTAGAACTCTCGATGAACACTAATGTGTATAGAATTTTTATGAACATTAATAGACCTTGCACTCTTGATGAACGCTAATATGTACTAGGAATCTTTATGAGCATTTACATGCACTAGCACTCTTGATGAGTATTAATATTTGGTTGCACTCTTGTTGAAAATGCACCCTCTTTATAATGACATTTAATTTTCTGAACTTGGGTGCAGTTTTGTATCATTCTTCTGATTTCTAGGGATAAAAAGAACTGACTCCAAAGGATAGAGAATGATCATTATAGATTAAGTTGGCGTTGTTCACTGGCAAACTTTTTTTGTAACTGATCAGAAAACTACACTATAAACTATATCCGATGATGAAGCCCCAGCTTGCGGGCTCTGGGGAGTGTGGAGCCACCATTTAATTGCCAATGCACCCATATCTACTCTGACCCGGAGTGGTAGTACTTGTTAGGGTCCCAACTATGGGTTAAATAGAAACCGACTTGAAAAAAAGCAAGCATATTATATTAATTTTTTTTTTCTCAAAATAACTGGATTTGGCATTAAATAACCTGAAAAGGATTGATGTACCATAAAAAAAAACAACCAAAAATATTTTGCTAGCTTTTGGTCTTGAGAGAAAAAGTAGAATATTCTGTTTGCAAATACGAGAATATTATTGCTCTGAAAGGCTAATGAAAAAAAAAAATAGAAGGTAAAAGGAGAGGAGTGAATAGTGGAAGAAAGAATGAAAATAATTTATCCGCCTCTGTTTTTAGGCTTTTAAAAGTCTTTTGTAGATCGGAATTTTAATTCCATATATCACCATCCATAAACTAAAAGAATATACAGGTGTTTTTTTCCAAACGCTTTTGCTTATTTTTTTTACCTCTTTGCCAATTATGAGAGGGAACCTACCTTCACTTTTTCCAAAAAAATATCCAGGAAAAATATTAAGCAATCTTCTTTAACTATGCACTTTCGTATTCCCTTTGTCTGGCTACCTTTCACTCGGTTTTCAGGAATGTGCAATCGCTTAGCTGGAGTTACCTATCACCTACTTCCGGTCCTATTCTATGTTATTAATAAGACGAGTCAGTCATTATTTATTTCACTTATAGTTAAGTAAATTAGTTGTAACTGCACTCATTAATCTGTGTTAAGTATATACCACCAAACCTACCATCAATATCCAACATTCTTTGCCTCTTATGTGAAGACAAAATTAATTTTTAGATTTTGCTAAACTGGTCACATTTGCAATAGCCCTAGTATGCACATTTGAACAAAAGTGAAACACTATCTGACGAAGGGAAATCTTTCCGAAGTATTATACAACCATGCTGACGCAAGTAAAAATACAATGCAAGTAAAAAATGTAAGAAAGAAAATATATATTGTATTAATAAACGTAAGTCTGTATAGTTTATCTCACCGTTATATCTTTATTTGCTTCAGTTTGTGTCGGTCTATTACACTGCTGCATTGTATTGTCTTCTTTGAATTCCCTTTATATACACACTTTTCAATAAAAAAAAAAACAACAAAATTAACTTCTTAATCTCCAGATTTGTTTTCACTCTCATCTCCAAATCAAGGGAAAGATCCAACATTGCCATCTTATGTGTGTGTGCGGATTTCGATATTACAGCCAGTAATCACTCAGTTCGCCTTCCCTAAAGGATATTTGTTGAGTTGATGAATTTTGCTCCTACATCTCTTAAATTTAGTTTTAACGGTGTAATGAATAAACAAATAGAAAGGGGTATCCATGGGCTCAGTCTTGGAAGCAACAATAGCGAATATTTTTGTGGGTTTCTATGAGAAAGAATTATTCTGCACCAATAAAACCTTTAGTCTACTTTCGATACGTGGACGGTAAGTTTTGCCTATTTAATGATGGAACAGAGGCAAATCAATTTTTCTCCTTAGAATGCATCCCGCGTTAAAGTATACTTATGAAAAAGAGTGTAACTCTGTTTCAGCTTTGCTTGATGTATTGGTAACAAAACCTTCATTGTGTAACCTCACATCAATATATCGTAAACACATGTTCATAGGATTGTATATATGCTGGAATTCGTTTTGCTCTACAAAACGAAAGACATAATTTAATTTGGACCCTACCCTAAAAATAATTTAATTTGGTATCTACCCTTATGATTTCTTTAAAGGCAAAATTGGACGAAGAATTGAAAACGATAACGGATATTTTATCTAATAATGAGTACCCTTTCAATGTAATTAAATCAGTCATTGAAAGGAAATTAAATGAATTTTCCCAAATATAATACAATGGATAAATGTCCAATTTATGTTCGTTTAACGGGGTTAGGGTCAGTAAGTGAGACATTCGCCAAACAAATTAGATGAACAGTAGATATGTTAACCAGTTTTTAAATTCTAGACTACCCATGATTTGATGAATCAAAACTACTTCCATTATTTTTACATCTTGGTTTTATTAAAGATGTATAAAATGTAATCTGTTAAGAAATTTTCTCTTTGTTTTTACTAATTAGTAGCCTCTTCAAAAGATCACGCTAAAATATTTCTAGTACTAGTAAAGTTGACGTATTGTTCTGTGCAGTCCTAGAGGTCCATCTTCGTAGACCATATTTTCTCGGTTTGGGAAGGAGTTAATTTATCGTTATTCACTTGATATGTACCTACAGGAGAATGTCGACAAAGCTACTCAAATATTTTCCGTGGGACGAACGCGCACTGCTTATTATGCACTGTCCTCTCAATTCCCACTTTTTGAGAGTGTGTTACTTATTTCCGCGGTCGGAGGGAAAAGTTTAAACACATTTATCAATGCCAAAAGTTACTCAAATAATATGGATTAATGATCTTGTAAATTAGATGATGAAACAATGAGTATTACGTGGGGATTGTAAACGATAGACGGAATTTGATTATTTAAGATTATGACTATAGGTATTTGTTGACATTAGACTTGAAGACAACCAATTTTGAGTATGTTTGAAAACAGTTCTGCCATAACATGTTAAACAATTAAAAAGTTTATTAATTTTATAAAATGCGGAATATTATCCTCATTTTTGTTAGTTGTTGTTTCACTACGTTTCGACCAACTATCCCTCTGGCCTTCATCAGGCAGTAACCGCGAAAGGATAGGAGCTTCGAATCTCCGCACTGCATCCCCAGCAGTTACTGCTTGCTATAGTTGTTGTCGTCTCACTACGTTTTGCTCAGGTAAGCCTCTAGCCGGCTTTGGGTAGGATTGAAACCGCTATCTTCAAATACTGCTCACCTGGAACCGTAGAAATTCAACGTCTCTATCCACTGCGCCACGGGACCTGAAGGGCAAAGTGGATAGAGCTGTTAAATCTCTACGGTTCCAGATGAGAAATAGCGGTTTCAATCCTACCCAAAGCCGGCCAGAGGCTTACTTGGCCAAAACGTAGTGAGACGACAACAACTATGGAAGGCAGTAATTGCTGAGAATGTAGTTAGGAGGTTCGGAGGACCTATCCTATCACGGTTACCACTTGAGGAAGGCCAGAGGAATAGAAAACAAAGAAAAAACGTGAGGATAATTGTCCGAAATAAAATTAATAAAAAAAATATTAATCTCAATAATGAATTCCAATTAAATCAATTAGAAAGATATTGGAAAGAACCAATCTTAATGAGAGTTTGGCTTTAGGTATTGAAAGGTAGAAAGGAACGTCCTTTGTTATAAGGCTTCAGAGGCGAGTTCTTGCTGTAAATGTTTCACAGAAAGTACCATCGATTAAAACGCACTCAAATAAGCGAAAAGAATGTCCCTTGGAACGTAAACACATTTATTGACAACTATTTAAATGAATACAACAAGTCCAGACAAAATATTGAATTATATAAATAATTTAGATATTATTTAATTCGCATATATTATTTTTATGCTTATATGATCAATGTTGTAATCGCTGATTTGTTAAGGATTTCTAGGAAATAGAGAAACCGTTATGTGCAACAACGAGTGGACGCCATATTTGAATACTCTGCTTAAAAAAAAGTCACAAAAAATATGAAATCTATTAAATCGTTGCAAGTAATAAAACGGATAGACATTTGGAATTCCAAACTATTCCAATGAATGTCACCCTCCTTCCCCGCCCTTATTTCTATAATAGGGTTCAAACGTGGAAGGTTCATGTCTATAACCGTGTCTGCAGGTATGCTGAAGTTTCTATTGCCGTCTTTCGCCATGTGTGTGCAATTATCAGCGTCTGTTTTCCAACGGGGAAAAGTTCAACGGAGGCAGCCATTTATCTCCGCTGACACATTGCAGTTCGGGCGCGTCTGTCAGTTCCTACGGACACGGAAAGTGCACACACCAGCCGCCACCACGACACCACGCTCTCGACCTTTCTACACACCATTACTTTTCTTTTTTAGTTATTTGCTTTTGATTTTTTTTATTGGTTTTCTTTTAATATTTATTTGCATGTAACAGAGTTTTATTTTATCCAGTTTTTTTTTTCGTTATCCGTGGATGCCGCACCCCCATGCTGGCTATTAACCCCCCCTCCCCCCAAAAAACCCAACCAATGTGAAAACATTCTGGGGTCAAGGCAAGGATTAAAGTGGGGGAAAAAAGAAATGATAGACGCATGGATATTTGGAGAAATATCTGATAGAATTAAAAATTGACTAATAACGATATACAGCATGTATCTGTATAACTATAAAAGTGAGAATGTGTTCGTAGGACACTTCTCAACCTATATACTCAAGGAACGTTTGATCTATAAACTAGAAAATTTGTATATAGAATATTCAGAAATGTGGAAATGTCTTAATTTTTTTTCATTCGAAAAAAAGAACTGCTAACGGATCAAAATTGAAAAATTGGTATGTGGGAGTGATCCAATTTATATCTGTTTGCTAACTGTGTCACGAATTCACATGCATGAGTAGTTAACATTACAGATTACTTATGTTAAAAATAAGTAGTTTGAAAACACACTCTAGCCCCTTAAAAGTGTGTCACACTGGTCTAATGGTTAGCGTACTTGACTCAATATCTTTAGGTTTTGGTTTCGATCTCGGCTCAAGTATTTTTTTACGTACAAAAAGTGAACGGTTTAGAAAAAAAACATAATACTCGCTTGCACATGTGTCAAATTCTGTCTGAATTAAAATATGATATTTATACGAATTTTACGACCGAGCTGCCAAGATTATATATATATATATATATATAGAGAGAGAGAGAGAGAGAGAGAGAGAGAGTAATCCGCAGATATGTCTTTAGTGTGGCTAGATTAGCACTTGCCACAAGCCGGGATCGAACCGAAGACTATGTCTACCCATTCATTATAACCATTTAACAACATGGCGGACGCTGTTACCAAGTGATATCTGAAGCTTTAGTATTGTAAACTATTAAGAGTGGTTTATTTATTTATTTATAAAGAGCTTTCCATTGATCAAATATTAGAATAGAATGACAATAAAGTTTTCTCTTTAATAGTTATCATATTTACTAAATCAGTAACCAAGCTCGCTGTACTAGATTTTTTAAATTCCTTGTATCTGTATGTGAGTATGTATTTGTGTTTATATCTATATGTTGTGCTACTGCAAAATCCTTATATATATATATATATATATATATATATATATATATATATATATATATATATATATATATATATATATATATATATATATACAGCCTTTGAGATTTGAAAAAGAAATCACTCGAGCTCCGGTCTAGTGTGAGGGAAAATTTACTCGCCCCAAAATATTTTTACTCGTTCGACTTTATATCTTTGGTTCAGTCAATAATAGTAAATAATTTCACACCAATTCAAGAAATTACCGTGTGTATAATCTAACAAGAAAATATTTGTTTAACTCTTGTAAATCAATATTTTATTACTGCAAACATTTCAGTAAATATTCAACAAACGTTAAAATACAACAACAATTTCTTTATATAGCATCATTCATATTATTGTTCCATAGAAATAAGCATCATTTCTCGGATGCTTGACGGAACGATGCGTTTTTTTTTCCATTTTCAAATTTTCGTCTTTACTTTTGTAAGCATGAAGTGTATGTAGTTGTAGCGTCGAAGAAATTTTTTTCCAAATGAATTTCAAAATTAGAGAGCTAAATGAAGGTGACATTTTGACTACACGCCAAATGTGTAAATTTGACATTTAGCGTGACCACTCTTTTTTCAATACGATATTCCAACGGTCTCACAGCTAGAGATGAAAGAATTCACAAATGATGAGACATTCTAAGTCATCGCATATTTGAAGGTCGTAAAATAAATGAGTTTTTCCAGCTTCTTTATTTAAAGGAATTTTATCGACCGGCGGGCGAGTGATTCACGACTTTTAGTCGCCCCAAGGAATTTTTAATCGACTGTGGCGACCGGTCGTGTAAAGTCTCAAAGGCTGTGTATATATATACAAACATGCAGCAAGCATTTTAATCAGCTTTAGGGCGAACATTTGGCTCCTAAAAAGTCAAAGTTCTAAGAGTTGACCTTTGCAGATTCTTCCAAATTCCTCAACCAATTTTGGGTCTAAAGACGTGAAATTTTAGATGTAAGTAACTTTGACATAGATAAAACATTGTACTATGATTTGAGCGCACAATAATAAATGTTAAGGGTTCAAAATTGGGGTCAAATAAAAAAATGACCTCTACGATCTATACGAAATTACTCAGACAAATTTTGGTCTAAACATTTGAAATCTAACATAAAGTGTATTCACACGTAGGGCAAGTTATGAATAGTACATAGGGCCCGATCAAAGCCTGGTTGAACTGATAGTATATATATATATATATATATATATATATATATATATATATATATATATATATATATATTACATAGGCGTCACCACTTATCAAGGCCGATCGGCCACTCAAGGATAAGGGTTAAAGAGTGTAGAGTAGTCAAAAGGACAATATAGTAATCAATAGTTATGGAAGTTCGGTAAATTTGTTAACTTAAGTGGAACGGCTCATCAGAAACTTGTATATATATATATAATTATAAAACTCAAATAACCTTAAAACGAGTGATGTAACCCACTTAAAGCGTAAACAAATAAACACAATTGGCTTCTTTGGCAGATTTTGACCTGCGCATTGAAATATTAACTTTATTATTTCGAAATTATTATTTAACATGGGAAGTTTGGGGTGTTTTGCAACTATCTTTATAACTACTATTCCTCCTCCTCCTCCTCCTCCTCCTCCTCCTACTACTACTACTACTACTACTACTACTACTACTACTACTACTATCCGTCCATTTTCCTTCCTTCCTTCTTTTTTATTTTTTGTTTACATTTCTAGATACAAAATAGTTGTGTGAGGACGATGAATTTGTTGACACATTTACTAATCTGTTTGAATATTAGTTTTATTTTATTTTATTTATTTAGGTTTTATTTTTTGCTTCAGGTTTTATTAATTATTTTTTTTTTTTAGATTTTAAAGTTCTATAACTTGGTTGAAGGATTCCAATATGGGGGTTTCATTCTTATATTTCTCATCGGTAGTGTTACATGATAAGGGCTGTCCCCTTTTCAGGTAAGCATAAAAATAGAGAGATTTAGTTAAAATGAAAATGAAATAGAATAGACGAAATTCGAATCTCGTAATTTAGGTTTAGAAATAGATTACGAGAGAGAATTAGCAATGGAATCTGAAAACAAACCATTGTTTAGCTTAGAGATAAAATAGTTTCAAGAAAAGAATGTGCGTTGTCAATTCTGTTATGAAAATTCAATTGAAAGAATGCAACTACAAGATAATTTAATAAACATGTTTTTAAAATATTGGAAATATAGGTTACTGGGAATATAGGTTAAAATTCCTTTTGTAAACAAAGGAAAAAGTTTTGGACACGCATTTCCAGAACACGTGAAAGAAGACACATGTTTTAACATGTGTATGACGTCATGGAAAATGGGAAGTTCTCGATATAGTTAGAAACTTTAGAGTTTAGCGGAGGAGAAACTGGGGGAGAAACTGGAAGAGAGTTTGAGGACGACAGACGATAGTCTGCAGTTGACATTCGAACGTCTAGAAGCGAGACGGTCACCTTTGAAACTTAGTATGTAAAGCTTTGAATTCTTGACTCCGAAAACCACGACCGGTCGGGAGAAGAAATAAACCCATCATGTGTTTTTATAAACGTCGTCTTTGTATTGTAATTCTACCAAAAGATAAAGTGAAAATTGTTATATATGTCTTATGTATATCATGTGGTTTAAAATGTCTTTACATACACATCTTACATATACAATATGAACACTAAGACTGCCTCAACACTATCTCCTTACTCAAAAAGCTTCTACACTTCTAAGTATAAACTTTTAATATATATGAATATCTTTATAACACGAACAAGTCTCTCAACAACATCTCTCTCTCTCTCTTAATAAGACTCCTATATATAACAGTAGGTTTATCTGCGTTTTTGCTGCTAAATGACTTTCGCCGGCGTTCGATTCGTAGCAAAATCATGTTTAATTTTCGATTTTTGAGCAATTATTCGGAAAAATAGGTAACTTTACACGAATAAGATTTTTTTTTCATGTTTGAGTGATCCGTCCGTGATTTTTCATTTTAATATACTTTCATAGAAATGTTCCTGTTATGTAAAAAAAACTATTTTCTTTACGTCACAAGTGTCACGCTCATACATAAATTCCATTGTTAATATAACATACTGACCCAACGGGTCACGCGTAGTCTAGTATATATAAACGTGATGTGTAGATGCGTTGGAATCACTCGACCAGCAGTAATTATCATGTCCCGCAGTGTTACGATTACGATAGCATGACACTAGTGTCTTTGGTATGAAAATGATTATTGATATACTGGCAGTTCAGCTCGGCTTTGCTCGGGCCCTATGTAGTTTTTATAACTGTATGTGCATATGTATATATATATATATATATGTTTATATATATATATATATATATATATATATATATATATATATATATATATATATATATATATATATATATTAAAAAGTTTGACAGACAAATTTTCGCCCAATAACGGATTAAAAAGCTTGCTGCATATCTGAATACGCTATGTAAAATTTCAAAGGTTCAGACCCAAAATTCAATGAATAGTTCACTAGAAGCTGCAGAAGTCAAATCTTTTAAACGTTCACCCCTTAGCAGCGAAATTTTTGGTCAAAATCCGATTAAAAAGGCTTGTCTTATGTCTGCATACACTTTATGTAAATGTTCAAATGTTTAGACCCAAAATTGGCTGAGTAATAGTAGAAACCGAAGAGGTCTACGACTTCTTCATGGGAACACAGACTTTTTTACGACTATGTAATTCTAGCTGTTCAGCCCTGCTTTGCTCTGTTTATAAATTTATGTGCATATGTATATATTAAAAAGTGTGTATCTGGACCGTGTAATGCCTTTCTATATAATAGGTTTCCTTAACTACCATAGAGAAAAGTTGGTAGCGATACCAGAGGTCAATTTTAAAAAATTTTGACCCCAATTTTGACCCCTGAACATTTATTGTTTTGGGCTCAAATCAAGTTAAGATGTTTGATCCCTATCCAAGTTACCTACATCTAAAATTTCAAGTGTTTAGACCCAAAATTAGCGGAGGGATTTTGTAGAGCCTGCAAAGTCCAAGTCTTTCAACTTTGACCTCTGGGCAGCGGAATTTTCGCCCACGAACTGGTTACAAAGCTTGCTGCTTGTCTGAATACTTTCAAATGTTTAGACTCAAAAGTGGCTTAATAGTTTTTTTAGACACCGCAAATATCAAATCGTTTAAACTTTGACCCTTTGGCAGCTCAAATTACCGACTCAATACGGTAAAAAGCTTGCCTTATATCTGAATATGAGTGGTAATTAGAATTCTAATATTTCTGCTTATTTAGAATTTATTTCTATTAATTTTAAGTAAAATTCACTGGGGTATGTGCCTAAGATATAATTATATTAAATGTCAAGGGGCGAAAACATCCTCCAAATTGTATAAACACAGAATTTTTTCATATTCACTCTATTTAATTAATTAAAAAAAATATGTTTATGATTTTATTAAGATTCTTAGCACCTCCCTCGTTAATTTTAACTACAATTTAAGGTTAGTATAAATTCGACTATAATTTCGACTATAACTAGATTGATTTCAGTGAAAAATACTTCTTCTTCTTGCTCGTCCGTCGGAATCGACGATGACCAAGGTATCAATCAATTCGGCGTCAGGGGTTTGTGGGTTCTGAGATGGCTGATGAGGCCAATCCGTGCTCGGCAGACTCTTCCACACTCTGGACACGTGAAGGCGGTATCGGCAGGCTGTGAACAGGCAGCTCTCTCCTTCCTCCTCTTGCGATTCTGCTGGTCGTGTGTCATTCGTTGATTCTCTGCCGTGTCGGCTCCTAGGCTGATGACGCAACGCCAGGCCGAACGTTTAGCAGCGCGACTCTCCCAAGACTGGGGGCTGATGTCAAAGTCTTTTAGGGACGTTCTCAGACAGTCTTTATATCGTTTCTTTTGGCCCCCTGCATTCCGCTTTCCCTGGCTGAGTTCCCCATAGAAAAGTTGTTTGGGGATTCGGCTGTCGCGCATGCGATAGACATGGCCTGCCCACCGGAGCTGGGTTTTGCGGATTATGGTGGTGATGGTATGGAGCCCCGCGCGCTTCAAGACTTCTGTGTCAGGAATTCTGTCTTGCCAGCGGATGTTGAGAAGATTACGGAGGCATCTGAGGTGGAAGCCATTCAACTGTTTTTCATGTCTTTTATATGGCGTCCAAGTTTCGCAGGCGTAGAGTAGGGTTGTCAGGACGACCGCTCGGTATACTTTCAGTTTGGTTGCGAGTGTAATGCCTCTCCTCTTCCACACATTGTCTCTAAGTCTTCCAAATGCACTGCTCGCTGTGGAGATCCTATGGTTAACCTCAATGTCAATGTTGGCGGTGCGGGAGAGGGTGCTGCCAAGGTAGGTGAATTGCTCCACAGCATGGATCTTCTGTCCTTTGACAGTGATGCCGGGTTCATGGTATGCATCTCCTGGGGCGGGTTGGTACATAACGTCTGTCTTCTTTGTACTGATGGTGAGACCAAAGTTGTCACAACTGGTGGAAAATCCGTCCATTTGACGTTGCATCTCTATCTCATTTGGGGCATTAAGGGCACAGTCATCGGCAAAGAGAAGGTCTCTGATGATGGTTTCCCTCACTTTCGTGACTACCTGCATTCGCCTGATGTTAAACAATTCCCCGTCACATCTGTACTTGATGACAATGCCAGAGTGACTGTCTTTGAAAGCGTCCTGGAGCATGGCAGAGAAAACCATGCTGAAGAGCGTCGGGGCCAAGACACAGCCCTGCTTGACCCCGTTGGTCACAGGGAAGGGTTCTGAGGGGTCGCCGTCATCCAGGACACGAGCGGTCATGCCCTCATGGAACTGCCTGACAATGGCGATGAACCTGTCTGGACAACCAAATTTTTTCATGATCCGCCAGAGGCCATTTCGGCAAACAGTGTCGAAGGCCTTGGTCAGGTCGACGAACGTGGTGTAGAGGCCCCGGTGCTGCTCGACACACTTCTCCTGCAGTTGGCGTGCAGCAAAGATCATATCAGTCGTCGCGCGGCCCGCTCGAAAGCCACACTGGCTCTCGGGAAGAAGACCATCTTCAAGGTGCACCAGCAGGCGGTTGAGAAGGACGCGGGCCAGGATTTTCCCGGCGATGGAAAGAAGGGATATCCCGCGGTGGTTGTCACATGACTGACGATTTCCCTTGCGTTTGTAAATGTGAACGATAGTAGCATCACGAAAATCTTGCGGTAATTCTTCACTCTCCCACATGGATTGGAAGAGTTCTGTTAGTCTTAAAAGCAGTGTAGGTCCACCAGCTTTATATACTTCTGCTGGAATTGAGTCGGGGCCGGGGGCCTTCCCAGAGGAAAGTTGCTTGATGGCTTTACTTACTTCCTCTGACGAGGGTGGGATGTCGAGCTCCTCGTTGATAGGCTCCTGGTGTAGTCGATCGATGGCTTCATCGTTGATGGAAGATGGTCGGTTTAGCACACTGTTAAAGTGCTCCGCCCATCTATCAAGGATTTGCTTTTTGTCATTCAAGACAGTTGTTCCATCGGAGCTAAGCAGGGGGGAGGAGCTAGAGGACTGGGGACCGTAGACAGCCCTCAGCGCATCGTAAAACTTCCTCATATCCTGGCTATCGGCATGCTCCTGGATCTCATCTGCTTTGGCGCTGAGCCAGGCATCCTGCATGGAGCGGAGTCTGGCCTGCACCTTGCTGCGGATGTTGATGAAGGCAGCTTTCTTTGCAAAACACTTGGGGTCACTCTGATGTGCACGGAGAAGTTGGCGTTTCTCCTCCAGGAGGGGCTGAATCTCAGAGTCATTTTCATCAAACCAGTCCTGGTGCTTCTTTTGCTTGGGTCCAATGATTTCGAGAGCGATGGAGTAGGTGGAGTCTCTGAGGTGTACCCACTGATCTTCGATAGTGTCCGAGATGGTGAGGGGGACAGATAGCTTGTCTTTGATTGCTTCCTGTAGCTCATGGATGACATCTGGACATTTAAGTTTTTCCAGGTCAAGGCGCTTTGTGACTTTCTGGCCCTGAGGCCGCCTCTTGGGTTGGATGTAGAGGCACATTTTGGATATGATCAGGCGGTGGTCTGTCCAACAGTCGGCACCACACACAGCCTTGGTCAATCTTGGTGAAAAATACTAAATCAGTAATAACATATATTTCTAGCTCAAAATGTATGTAGGAGTTTTAGCTTAAATTGATAACTTACTACTTATATATCTTTCAAATAAGTTTGAATGCACTTTTTTATGGGGACAATTTTGTATGATTTCCTGACTTTTCTTAAGTAAATTCCCATTCGATGTTACTATATAGAATGATTCCTGAGTGCATAAATGCCATGTTTTCATTTTATAAGGTAAATATTTATTTGATTTACCTAATAATGACCATTTTAATGCGTATATATTTTGAATTAATTCCCTTACATATTTAACTGAAGAAATAGGAGGTTTATCAGATTCAGCATTTTGTTCAATTTTGAAAGAGCACAAGTGATTTTTTTTTATCTCTACATGAACGTAGTGCTAGCATACCCGAAAGAAGTATTTGTATTATTTGCAGTAACTACGTTACATTTGTATACTACATTTGGAGTTGAACTGTTTCCGCTTAATCGAAAATTATTCTTAATTTAACAATTACAATAGTTTTTAGTAATATTATTGGTATCAATAGGTTCATATTCATCTTGTGAAGGACGTACCTTTTGTAGTTTAGTGTTATTATATTCTATTTAATTAAAAAATTCCTTGATAGAAGCAACAATGAGGTCTTTTAACAGAAGTGGATCGTTATTATCTATGTACAATAAATTAACTTGGTTGGTGATAGGGCTCATATGTATTATAAACCAAATTTAGTTTCAGATCCAGAAAACTCACTACATTATGATTGATGTCTATAGAAAATTTTAGATCTATTTTCCTACCTAATTTCTTCAGCTTTTTCACTTCATCCAACCTCTTAAGGCTATAATTAACAAAACCAAGACAGTATTCATATATAGTCCTCCTACTAATTCAGGATTGTCTTCATGTAATTTACTCGGTATATACTGTGCAAACAAAATAAGTAACCCAGCGAATCTGAACGTCCATAATAATATCAAACTTATTTTCTTTATTTTCCTAGTCCACAGCCTTTTATTATATTCAATTACTATTCTTCTAGCTAGCTTAATTATATACAATTTCTAAGTTACATACACCAGTCTCAATCATAGCCCGAGAAGAGCGTTATCCAGCAAAGGGAATATGGAAGAGTCCATATCAAACATAATAAATTTGCTATTGTTAGTAATCTCCAGATTTTCCAACCAAGTAGGGACCCCGTTTGATGAACTCCGTAGTTTATTTTAATTTTTAAATTTTATTGCTGGTGTTATTCTATCTAATATTCTTTTATTAATTATTCCCATTCCAAGTTATACAATTCATCTTATTAATGTCAAGAGATAATAATACTAAGAGTTATTTCTATAATACGTATACCGATTTTAATCAATTTTATATAATTTAAGGCTAACGATAAGTAGTCTTGTCAATTTTGTCGTTAAATTATTCCAAGAGAACTGAAATATCAGGAATATTTATTAATTGGTGTATAATCCTTATTTCTAGAATTTCACTAAATAGGAAGCATCTGAATTACACACACACACACACACACACACACACACACACACACACACACACACACACACATATATATATATACATTATTATTATTATTATTATTTACTATAATAACTATTAAACATCTACAGACACTAGTGTTTAATCCTTTCGGGAATCATCAGGGAAGGTTGTCACGATTGACGCAAGTCGAGAGATTCGAACCCCGGCAACAGAAGTCATGTCTTGCTTCATTAGCAAGGACCCGAACCATTCGGCTACCGTCAAACGCGAGGGATATAGTTGAAATTAAACATTAATTATTATTAAATGTTTTTAACGTCAGTCAGAGTGATCTAATCATTATATGACGATCTGCGCGTTTACGCTAAGTTGACCGACTTTATTACAACTGAAAGTGCTCAACGATAAGAAATAAGTTTCTTAACTATACACACACACGCACACACACACACACACATATATATCTTATCTATATATCTAGAAAAGTGAATGTGTCTGTGTGTCTGTGTGTCTGCGTACATTTTCCCACGAAATAACTCTGTATGTATATTTTAGTCTACAGACTTGAAATTTTATATACAGGGTAGTAAGATTTGGGAAAAATCTTTGTGATCGGTTTTTGGCCAGAGATTTGGCGATGAAGGGGTTTAAGTTCAACGATTTGACCTTTGAGAACTCTACCAAACTCCTACAACAATTTTGGGTCTTCACACTTGAAATTTTAGATATAGGTTGTTTGGACATGGATCTAACTTAATAACTTGAGTTGAGCCCAAAACAATAAATTTTAAGGGGTCACAATAGGGGTCAAAATTTAAAACATTGACCGCTTTTTTTTGCTCAACATACACCACCAAATACCCGGGCAACGCCGGGCACCCATGCTAGTACATATATATATATATATATATATATATATATATATATATATATATATATATATATATATATATATATACGTAAATGTTGTTTTTGTATATATATATATATTTCTATATTTGAATTCCTGCACTTTTAAATATGAAAAGTTTTAATAATCTTTTCTGTTCTTGCAAATTGTGCTTATATATATATATATATATATATATATATATATATATATATATATATATATATATATATATATATATATATATATATATAAACAAACTGTAAAACTGAACCTAATGTGAGTTTTACTGGTTTCCTCCGAAGAAAGAGGTTTTATGGAAGTATGAAATTCACAATTGGTTCCCACTCGCGTGTATATTCCATTAGTTGTGATGACGACATAAGGTTTTTTAACTCTTGCAAGGATGTGTAAACGGCCGCCTACATACAGCGCCTGGTATTCCATAATTGATAACCTAACTTGTATTTTCAAATTGGTCACACATCTGAGAGTGCCCAGGCTTAACTTCGGTGATCTAGCGAGAACTGGTCTGTAAACGTGATTATGTCTATATATATATATATATATATATATATATATATATATATATATATATATATATATATATATATGGTTACTTTGACTCATATTACCAATTTATCTATGATTTTCATTGGGTTTATACTTGTCTATCTCTCTATGTACGTACACCATTTAAACAATACCTATTTCTATCTTCTCTTTCCATCTGTCTCTCTATCCACCGATCCATGTCTTTTTCATTCATCCGAGTCGACGGTGGATCTTTCCCCATCTGCAAAATAAAAGTGACAAGGTCAGATTTACTCTTTACATTTTTTTCGAATTTAGCTTTGATTTGCCATTTTGTTTCCTTTACATCAAGGCTCGTCG
>NC_136488.1:43195097-43285097 GCF_053919585.1 Euprymna scolopes
TCAACTCTTTCAGGATTTACCTTGGGTTAAAAAAAAAAGATCAGTTTATTGTTAATCGCATGAGGTACCTTTACTGAGGAATACCAACGGGGCTGCAAAGTCATTATTGTAAGCTCAAGTATTTTTGTATTAGAGCATTGTCTTTTCAAAAACTTACCTAACATTTTATCTAACCTCTTGAAGAGGAGATAAATATATCTGTAATTTCCACATATGCCATATCAATATTAATACTAACTAGACTTAAATATGTCGTGCATTTATATTTTCAAGATGTATGTTGCACACATAAAAATAATGAAATAAAAAGGTATTGTTAACTTTCATAGTATTTCCACGAATAATGTTAGATTTCCATATTATATTTCTCTTAATCTGTCTAGCTGCTTGTCTGTTTGTCCTTGCCATTTTTGGCAGTAACTACTGTGTCAATCTGGTTAAAAATTAAAGCGTGGTGAATTAAAGGTTATGGTATTCTTTTCATGCACATTTAAGGATTAATAAGGATTAATGACGTCATCATATGAAATTATTCTAGGAGTTTAGTATAATGCATACATTCTAAGTTAACGTAACTTTGCGCGTTTTTAACTAAAACTTCTAGTATAAAATTAATACTAATTCTCTACAATGTTTTGCTCTTGTATTTTTTGATGTTAACCATAATAGATCGATAGATACCTATCAAATTAATACCCTTAATAGAGTCGTACTTCTCTTTCCCTGAACAAGATCGTGAGAAGTTAATAAATGTCATGTTTTTTTTTATGGAGCACATTTTATGGATTTCTTTGTGCGCAATTTAGGCCAAAGAGTAGAATGGCGGAGGAGCCGATCAAGCATGGCGTCACTCCTTTCTTTTTGCTGCAAATCAAACATGAGAGCAAAGCGCAGACAGCAACAATCAACAACTGAATTATTTCTGGAGCCACACAAAAAAATGAGGGAGACACGGGCTTTCTTTTCAGTTTCTTTACTCCTTATTTTTTTTTCTTTTTCTTTTCTGGTATGGACATTCATTTTGTCGCTTACCAAGCGTAAGAGTTATGTACGAGAAACGGACAGACATCTTTCGTCTGTGCACGAACAATAGAGCGGGCCTCGCCAAGCATTGTTTTCAAAATTCTTCATAGTCTATATCTACGATATAACTTGTACCTATTGACTGCATTCCAACCAGACACCCACACACATATCTATCAACACACACACATACACACACATACACTATATATATATATATATATATATATATATATATATATATATATATATATATATATATATATATATATATATATAGAGAGAGAGAGAGAGAGAGAGAGAGAGAGAGAGAGAGATTAAAATTGTTTTTGGCATCGGAAAATAGGTACTAATTTTCCGATAACGATTCCAATACCCATGAAAGTTCCGGTTTTACTGATTCCCGATTCCGATTAATCGTCCCAACACACACACACGCACGCACGCACACGCACACACACACACACATACACACACACACATATATATATAATTCTTAATTTCGATTGGTAGTAAAAAATTCAATAGTGTTCGATTATTTTATAATAAGTGCGTAATATTTTTTAACAAACTCAGGTATCATATATTCAGATTTTTTCGATTTAATAGAAATACATGGGCTGATATTTGTTTCAGGAGAAAATTATGAGAGATATCAATTAGATACAGCAGAACAATTAATCAGAAATGTATATTCTACAACACATATAAATAATTCACTAGACGTATTCTCTTTATTCTCTGTATTCTCTGTATTCTGTTTTCTCATTTTATTCTACCTCTGATTATTTTTCCGGGAATTTTTTTAATAAGTATTTGGAGAAAAGGCCATGACCAGTTAACTAACGAAATGGAGAATAAATATATATCAGGTTAACAAGAAATTTATTGCAGGTTTAAACTTTAAAATTCAGATGAACATATCTCGGCTCAAACAAAAATATTGATCGAAATAAGCATCAGCAGAATCAACACACTTTTGCCAACACAAAACAAGTTTATTTATGCCAGTAACGTAAAAATCTTGCGTTCTGGTGGTGATGAAATCGCTGTAGGCGTTTTTGATATTGCTTAGATTTTTGAAGCATTTCTCATGCTTCTGCGTGATACGAGATGCTTGAAAAAGTAGTAGTCGGTACATGAGAGGTCTGGAGAGTATGGCGGATGAGGCAAAGTTTCGTAACCGAATTTGTTCAACTTTTGCAGGATCCGTTTAGCAACGTGAGATCAGGCATTGTGTAGGATGAGAATTGGGCCTTTTCTGTTGACATATACTGGGTGTTGTAGGAGGTTTTGATGCATTTTATCCATTTGTTGACATTACTTTTCCACCATAATGGTTTCGCCTGCATTCAGAATACTGTAATGGATGGAGCCGGTGTCGCAGACCACAAAACAGTCAGCATGACCTTCTTTTGGTGCAACTCTGGCCTCAGGAAATGTCGTGAGCTTCGTCGGCGTCTAACCACTGAGCTGAGTCTCGTCAGTTGTTGTAATGAACGCACTTTTCATCGCAAGTCACAACCCAGTCGAAAAACGGGTCTGTCTTGTTTCGTAACAGAAAGAAATATGACACTTGATAACAGCGTATATACACGTTACTCTAATTCAGACGCAAGTTACTGAACAGTTGTGTGGATTAATTTTCGCTAAAGCTCGTAATTAATCATCCGATCGCCGATTACTACGCTCATCACCCTCAAGATTCTCGTCGTCGCCCTGAAATTTCTTCAACTATTGTGCTGTGCGTTCATAATGTATTCCTGAGCCAAACGCTTTGTTGATATCGCGTGCTGTGTCAGTAACTTTTCCACCTAGCTTTTTTCCATGTTTTATTCAACATTCTGAAAAGAAGACATAATTCTATTAAAAAGGATTGTAATTTAAACGATTAGATAGAACGAAAAACGCTCTAAAATGATATATGGGGTAAAGGAATTATAATAAAAACTTATTTGAAAAAACATCATTTGAAATCAAAATAAAAATTCCGCGCGAACCATTTTCGTCCACCTAATAAAAAAAAAGTAAATTTCTCTCAGATTTCCCTATTATTTTTTTATAGATATAAATATAATAAAACTAGAAATCACAGCTGATTAATCTGTTTAAACAATGACAGTGTTGCACCTAAGGTAATATATACTTCTGATTTTTTGTAATATTATCAATACACACACACGCGCATATATATATATATATATATAAGTATATATAAGTATATATATATATATATATATATATATATGTATATATATATATATATATATATATATATGTATACACACACACACACACATATATATAGTCATCCACATACAGTACTGTTTCGCTGTTTCATAGCTCATTAGTGTGGCTAGAAAAGCTACTACCTCAAGCCAGGATCGAAATCTGATCGCCCAAATGACAGTCGGAGCTTTTAACCGTTGCGCTATACGGCTGCTGCTATGGGGGCAGGAAATTAACAATATTTTTGACACTGTCCAAAGTACCTAAGCTCAATTTGTTTACACAAAGAGCATCGTTTCATACGTTAATGCTAATTTGTATATACCTTCCCAAACTCTCAACCTAAGATAGGGAGAATTATATATATATATATATATATATATATATATATATATATATATATATATGTTTCGTGGTTGAATTTTAAATTCTGAAAAAACAACATATAGAGACATATATTCGATTTAATAATTCATTGCTTGACAAAAGGAATACATAGAAAGGTTTATATTAATTTCCTTAATCCATGAAATTTCAGCAATGGCTCATATCATCAGAGGAAATGAAATGCAGTTAGCAAACTGTTCTGCTGAGAATGGACGCTATTGTTCTTTTCAGCACAATTATTGAAAATAGTTTTTTTGAGTGGTTGCGGATAATTATATGGAAAAGATTATACGAAAAGAGAAGTTGATACAACCTGGGAAGTCCATTATCGGAAGGAGTCCAATTGTGTTTCGGGGTTATAAATCCCAGTGGGCAGATTATAGGCCCATGGGAGAAAGTGATATTCCCATATAGCGAAAGCGTAATACTCCTTATTGATATTTCGAAAAGTATACCTGGCCGTCTTATTCGATGTTGCATTGGTTGCGTGTTGGTATCTGTAGTCCAAATGCTTTCTCGGTGTTGACAAAGTATATCCGAAATTGGGTGGATATACCTTTCCATTGTAATTATCCCCAATTTCGGATACACATTTGCGAATCACTTAGGACCTCTATTCAGCCATGGCTGACGGAACAAGAGCACGCTACCCCCGTGAAGTAAATAAAGGGTTCCGCTCGAAATTTCTTCCAAATTCCCGAGTTCGACAGAAACATTCCCGAGTTCGACAAGATACACCTGAAGAAAGTCGGGGGTTATATCGACCGAAACGTTGTAAAAATCACACTCAAGATGAGAACAGTAGTCAGATGAATAATTAAACATATTGTCTCTATTTTAATGAAAGTTTGTGACTCCTAACCTCAGGTGTGTCTATGCTTGCGTGATTCTCACCTCTACGTGTATTACAGATGATTATGTTTACAATGAAATCATTAGTTGTTCAAATAAGAAATACAAATATATAAATTACTAAAACGAACGTTTAAAGTATTATTTCAAAATTGATTTAATAAAAAAAAAATAAATTCAGAAAAATAAATTTAAGTTTCTTCAAGAAATTTCTGCCATTTAATTATTTTATAAAGAATGAATTAATTCGCTACCTTTCGAAATTTGAAAGCATTTGGACGTTTTTCTCTCGTATAAAACTATTGAAAGTTTTGGAACTTATCTACACACAGTAATCATCTAGATACAGATTGAAATGTCACTACACTTATAGTTTTACATATTAAAACGGTCTAGTAATCATTTAACGATAATTCAACGCTATAATAATTAAATTATACTTGTTTATTGGAATTAGTATTTCGCAATTCTTTTTCAGGTTGTTTGAATGTAACCCACTAGTGTTTACCTTTAATAAAATAAAATCTAATGCTATAAATACAGTAAGCATTCCATGCGTATCATACGAAGAAATATGTAACCTTCTTTCTTTATTTATGTGCAGACTGTTATACTCATCTACGTAGTTGTTGTTTAACGACGTTTCAGCCAACTATTCCTCTGGCCTTCGTCAGGTGGTCAACCGCAATGCGAGAGGAATGCTGGATCTCTTATACGAGGATACAATTAAGAGATTCAGCATTCCTATCCCGTCGCTGTTAACCACCTGATGAAGGTCAGATGAATTGTTGGCTGAAATGTCGTGAAACAACAACTATGAAGATGAGGATACCGCTTTACAAGTAAATAAATAAATATAGAAATTACTCACGTCTAAGGATTTGGCTAATAATAAAATATGTAACTTTGTATTGTTCGAATTGTCAATAGGTTTGTGATTCACAAAACAAATAACGAACTTTCACCTTGCTGTTGTACAGCTTAAAATAAACTAAAACTACACGGCATAACCAGACTGACATACACGGGTCTTATTAGAGAATTTCGAGTTCTTTTCCCCTGCAAGAACTGTGACACCAGCGTCGGAAAGTGGGATTTAAAAGTCAGCATCCACAAGGAAAGGCACTCCAACCCGACAAAAATGCAAGGCCAACCTCGTCGGTATTCTCCGGTAAGTGCGCCTCAGGCGATTAGCAATAAACTAATCCCTACTCAACCTTCTCAAAGAGAGAAGGCAAGATCTGAGAGAGTTGATCTCCTAGAACTGCAGAGAACTAAACTCCTACCGCAAAAATCAACAGGAACCGGATCATTACAGGAATGGTCTAATCTCTGGTGATTTTAGGGGCTTCATTAAATCATCGAGATGAAGCAACGTTGAGCATTGTCAGTAACAAGTCGATGATCATTTGAACATTAAATAAGTAATAAGCCAGCGTTATACATCGATGATCTCTCAAAGATATCCTAAGATCGTTCGTAGACATGTTAACGACACTACCATCTATGGCAACACTTCAAATGCAGTAAATAGCAAAGTTCTACCTTATTCTCTTTCCTCTGATCTTGAGCACGTGGTGCAATAAGGAACGAGGTGACTAGTTCATTTTTATGCATCTTTAACCAAGCTTCTATCTTTACGTCATCAACGCTCTGATCACCGTCTGGCATCAATTGAAATGAATAATTCTCGTCTTGAGGATTTTCTATGTATTGACAAGCTTCCGGATCTGACCTTTACTCCTGGCCAGAAATGGAACAGGTACATCAAATCCGTTGCCAAAGTGGCTGGAAAATGGCGGGATCATTCTACTGCTCCAGTAGATATCTCACCGCCGATGCAATTCTCTACCTGTATAAGAACCAAGTACTGTTGCCACATCTGGGAAGGAACTGCTAAAACCAATTTATCCTGCCCTGACAGAGTTCAAAATAGATATCGTAGCCTAGTGGAGGACGCCCTTTTTAATTCTCTGTGCCCTTTTTCCCATAGAAGAGTCGTTGCGATCCTGTCTATGCTTTATCATAATTTTCATGATATGTGCTCTTCTGAGCTCCAGTATATGCTCACCGTTTGCCAAACTTTCACGAAAAACATTCCTCCGCTCTTTATCTGTACCTAAACCTTAAGGTAGATTCCATGAAAACAAAAACATTTTTCTAAGAACTGCACGCCTGATGAACTCTCTTCCGTTCCACTGCTTTCCAGCAGACTAAAATATTTCCATCTTCAAGTCCAACGTGAACAAATTCTTTTTAAGCCGTCTCCTTAAGTAATCCAATTTACAAAATTTCCACTACTAAGTGTTACAACAATATTGTGCCATTGACTACAGTATACTCGTTAACCCTTATCCTCGAGTGGCCCCCGGGCCTTAATAAGTGCTGACCCTTTAAAAACATCCCCACTGAAACAAAACACCCTTAAGATGCATTTAGTACGTGATTTAGTACAATCTACTAATTCATACATGTTCACATAACGAAACAACGGTCCCTAACTGAAAGTTCCGTTCTCAATCGTCAGAAAGATTCCATTCATCCATAGCCTTGAGCCTCTGGAGGGGCATAGGCCATCCACAACTTTGTAGAGGTTTTTGTAGCGAGGAGTTCTTTTTACAGGGTGAGGGTGTTGGCCCCACGCCCAACCTTCCCAGAAGGTACATACAGCGCCTAGCCTTCCCAAATGATCACCCAGGCCCTAGCAAAGCTCAACGTTGCTTAACTTCGGTGATCTGGCGAGAACCGGTGTGTAAATGTGATTGTGCCGTACCAGAGCGATTATGCTTTAGTAAATAATGTGAAGCCTATTTCATTCATACTATACATCGTTATTAGGGTTGGACAGTATAAGACATTATTTTAGCTAGGAACACTTAACTATAGATTTGTCGCTCACTGTCAATACACGCTTTGATTAATGACATTTTTAGATAAAACCTTTGTATTAAGAAATTAAAAACAAATACGTTGTTAATGCATTAATACTATTTTATTATAATATAGCTTTCTCTCCTATATTTATCAACGAATTTCCTGAGCAGATTAAAATAAGACACATCTTAAAATTACATATGAAAATCTATCAACCAAACAAATATAAAATTATTAAATAAACAAGTCACATAACATTTCTACAATCACGCCCAAGAGCGAACATTATTCGTCTAACGGTTCAGTGGATGCTATTGCTTCAGATAAAACGTTATTCAGCAACGTCATGAGAAAGCCAGTAAAAAATGAGGATGCAGCCAAGCTTCTTCCAGGAGTGAGGAGAACGAAGCTGCTATCAATTCCATAATATTAAAATGACGCATTTTAGCAAACTGATAAGTTATGCAAGGGAGAAAATTTACATTTCTTTCATAGACTAATATAATTTGTCTATTTAAAAAAAGAAAGAACAAGAATTGAATTGTCTAAACAGACAAATCCAAAATTCACACGTGCAATCTGTCAAAGCTTGAACGTTTGCAATTATATATGTTGTGTTTCGTTTATCTTGTTTTATGATTCTATGTTCATCTTGTAACGTTTTTAGTTTTCCTTGTGAGTACAGGAGATAAAAATGTCTTCTTATGTTACAAAATAAGAGAGGCGTGTACAAAATTATACACCTGCAGTCGTCGTCGTTGTTGTCGTCGTCATTGTCAGGAATAGCACAAGGACACTGATGTTAGTTTATTAGAAGTTTTATTAACGTAGATAACTTGAGCCATTAATAAAAGCAAAGTTAGAGAGACACTAAAACTCTTATATATAAATCTTGGCGCCAGAAAGAGAGTGAATAATATATATATATATATATATATATATATATATATATATATGTGTGTGTGTGTGTGTGTGTGATTAGTTTTTTTTTTTTTTTAAAAGAAATCCAGCAGAGTACTCAATTAGAAGGAAAATCCGAAAATAAGAACGTATTTATATTTTGTATTTTGTGTACAGAAAGTTGGTAGGTGAGACAAGTAATTGGTACCCGATAATTAGGACCGATAAATAAACTGGTGAGGGGAGTAACAAGACGACAGTTAAACGTGAACCCCTGGGGTATATATATTTTCCATTTCCGATTATAAAATAGATGAGTATTGGCTGAAGAGAGCTTGATATGGATATCTAAAACGGTCCTAATTATTGGGCTTGAAACCGACGGTACTAATGATTGTCTTACAACTTTCTGTACACAAAATAAAAAAAATATATATACATATATGTATATATATTTATATATATAGAAAATAAACATACAGATAAGTAACTGGTATTGCGTTTTATGTAGGTACATTGTGCGTGCGCACACTCTTAATTGTGCTTTTCTAATGAATTAACCGACTTCCGTTTCCGTGATTACCTTTGATCCCTGGTTTTCACGCAAACATACCATTATAACTCACAGCCTTGCTTATGTAACATATTTTAACAATACTACGACAATACTGCATTACTACAGTGTGAAATTTCAATGAACCGCTTTCGTTTGATTGACCTGGCAGCGTTAGAAATGGGAACACAAGCACGATTATTGTAGTAAACCACGCTTTTGCGTGTACGAAATGTTGTACACGTATATACATACGAAATGTTGTACACGTATATACATACGAAATGTTGTACACGTATATACATACGCTAGTAGAGAAACTCGGTGTTGCCATAAAGTGACTGAGGATCAAAAAATATCCCACACTACAATACATTTATTTTCCTCGAAATCGGTGAAATCCCTCATTATTCGATGAAATTGATTGATTGGCTGCTCTAGTCCAAGACACACTGCACTACACCGGGAGGAAACTTCACACCTTACCTGCAGTGACTTACATTGTAATGTACATTGTACTATAGAGAACCAACAAATATTTTTATATAATCACTTAAATTCAAATTTAGAAACCAAAAGTGAAATATTATGGTTCTATTCTACTCTAAGTTAAAGCATTCATTTCGAACGCACCATTATCTTATCGAAGAACCTACTATTGGATTTATACACTGGGCCATTCTGTTTGTGCGGTGATAAAACTCCCCAAATTACTATGTGATAATAGGCTGTATAGGGGTGTTAACTTTTGTCAAAATCGGACTGTTTCTTCTTTAATCGGATTTTTCGATTATCGATTTTCGATAATTATCGGAAGCATTCAAATACAGAGCCTATCCAAGAACACCACAAGCCACATAATGTAAATGCGTATGAAATTAAAAATAAATCAACCCTGCCGTTTCGGAGTCCATAAAAACAACGAACTCACTTACAGACACACCCAGACACACAGACAAAGTGCCTTTGTATATTTTTCTTCATCTTTTTCTTCTAGGGGGTGGAGCATCCAAACAGATATCTAACATTTACCTCTATTTTACTGAGTCTAACAAAGAGATCTTTTCAGGAGTCTAGCCGTCCCTTTCAGTACAATCGTTTGTATTTCACTGGCACTTGGCTCACCGGGTATGCTTGCTATGTAATTTTAAAAGTTATTTTTCGTGTCTCTGTGCTTTTCATATATGTGTATAATAATAATAATAATAATAATAATAATAATAATGATTATATATATGTGTGTGTATGTGTGCGTGTGTATATATATGTGTGTGTGTGTGTGTAAGCCAATGAATTAAATATAGTTAGGGTGAATGTTTATTTCATTTGCATACTACCTTAAACTATGCATTTGATAATATATATATATATATATATATATATATATATATATATATATGTGTGTGTGCGTGTGTGTGTGTATTTAAAATCTCGGTAGGTTAAGTCACGCTGATGAGTCGTAAAACGATGCAACAGCGACATGTGGATAAATATATTTTAAAAAAATGTATCACTTTCCATTAAGAGAAACAAATCTTGTAGGAAAATTTAGTTTCCTTAATTTAAATAGCATTTAAATAAATTGCTTTCTCGTATAAAAATAACTGAATTCATTCAAAAGTATCGCCAACAAAATAAACAAATTAAGTTTATATATCTATCTTCAATATTTACTTCGACAGTGCTCAATACGTAAGTTAAGCTTGGGAGATATTTTTGAAAATACATGGCAATTTATCTGCATAGAATTTTCTGTATTACATCATCGTGAGCCTGACGAATCATGACGAGGATAAAACGCGAAAAATTTGTGTAGCTTAATTTCCATATATATGTTTTAAACTTTATATATATATATATATATATATATATATGTATACATACATAGATATATATACGTGTATATATATATACATACATACATATGTATGCATATGTATTATGTCTATGTTTATCTCAGACATGTATGAAACTCCACAGAGATTGTTGGCACATTTGAAATAGTTGGTTTATGTGCGTCATTTAGACAAACATTTCGCTACGGACTTCAAAGGAATTAACCGCCTGAAATGTTTTCCTACTGAACGTATTTTCTTCTGCGTCTCTTTAAATGTGTCTTTAATGTTTAGATATATGTTTATTTCGTTTTTTACTGTTTTTTTTTCTGGAAGAGGAAGATTGCTTCAACGGCCATTACTTTGAGTTATTATGTGTCTACTATTCCATTCACTTTTCCTTGCGATTTCTCTACGGTAGGCAATTTTCCCAAACATATTTTGACTCCAATTAGCTGAATTCGTCTTCTGCAGAAGAAAATGCATAATTAAGAATGATTTGTTAAATGTGATTAAATATCATGTTTACTAATTCTAACACATGACTTCTGGTCTGGTAGTGGCAACTATGACGTCGGTAAAACCTGGCTTGAGAACATGGATGTGCCAAGTTCAGATCTTGTCGGTTCCACAGGACCACTTTTACTGCCGAGGTTGTCAAACATTAGCCTGAAACCTCCTGTAAAAACGTGATTCTAGAAAGAACCTTAAAAACGAATCTTACCATGTTTATTCATATATTTTTACGCTTTATTTCTTTTTAAGCTACACTTTCAGTAATGATTATACATATTGTATTACACTAATGCTGATACGGCATAATCACGTTGACACTCCGATTCCCGCCAGATCACCGAAATTAAGCAACGATAAGCTTGGTTAATATCATATGGCTGACGATTTAAGGAATACTAGGCGCTGTATACGATAGCGGAATAGCACTACTCTAAAAGGGAAGTTAGGCGCCTCCTTTCCTCCGCTAGCCTCTGGGGAAAACCCCTTGGCAAGGTCAAGTACCCCATTCAGCACCCTGATCAGGGTAAGGTGAAGTTATGGAAAGCATGTGAGTGATGTAATACGGAATAATTTTGTGCATGGTTTCGTATCTCCTTGTGTGGGTACAATGGTCAAGGCAATCGCCCAGTTTGGGTATTGCTCGGACAGAAAGAAACTGCGACTTACTGCTGTACAACTCTCAAGAAAAATGTGTCAATACATCAAACCCTTTCGAGAAAACAGTGTGAATGGAGTTGTCAATAGTGTGAACAATGAACTCACGCATGTGGCGAAGGAGAGAGATAAATGGAGAGTTATAGCCGTCAATGCCTGAACCAGTCAGGACACTATTTGAAGGAATGCAATTATACTAACAGCGGCTACCGTACATTATCCGGATGTATAACAGGGAAACAATTCCAAATATAATCTCTATTTACTTAATTTCCCACAATGGCAGAGTTATATATACAAGACCAGTTTTTAATGTCTGAAAAGTCCACTTTTCCAGAGGAGTGATTCTGGTTTTTTTTTTTTTTTTTTTTTTTTATTACATTTTCACCCCAAACAAGGCAAATTGCCACTTTGGTGTAGGGGGCTACTATCAGGGGCAACAACTACTGGGGTACTATGTAGGGATTTGGGCAGCAAGGTGTCGGTTCACGTTACACTTGAACTTCTGCACGTCAGTACTGTTGGGGAAGCAGGGACCTGGAATGGAATTCCAGAGTCTTGCGGTTCTGGGGAAGAAACTATTGGAGTAAAAAGATCTTTTACATCTAGGGACCTCTACAGTGTGGGGGTGGGATCTAGTAGCCTGTCGGGTTTGTCGAGGGTGCTCGCGTCGTGGGGGCACAAGTGATTGCAGTTCATCAGAGCATTCACCACTAAAATACTTGTAGAACAGGCAGAGGGATGCAACATTTCGTCGATGGGACAGAGGCTGAAGCTTAGATGCCAGTTCAGGGCCTATCAGATTTGCGACTCTCTTTTGAACCTTGTCAAGGAGCGAGAGACTAGTAGCAGATGCACCAGCCCAGATGTGGCAGCAATACTCCATACATGGGCGAATGGTGGCCTTATAGAGGTACAGGATACTTTCGGGTGTTAGTAGTTTTCTAGCACGGTAGAGAGAGCCCACCTTTCTTGCAGCGGCCCTGGCAATGCCTTCAATGTAATTGTTCCAACTCATGTTTCCTGTGAACGTTAGGCCAAGGAGTTTGAAAGATGGACTCTCAGATAAAGAGTCGTTGGCCATTGCTATTGGTGGTAGAGAGGGTTTCTTGTAATTATTGAATGAAACTAGTTTAGTCTTGGCAGCATTGAACGCGACCAACCACTTTTGTCCCCATTCCACTACAGATTGGAGGTCTTCCTCTAGTGTTTCTGCCATTTCTTTAGAAATGTGTTCATTCGTCTTCCTGTCGTGTCTGCCATAGAGTGTAGTGTCATCAGCATATATACCCATCTCAGAGGCAATGTTGTCGGGGAGGTCATTTATGAATATCAGGAACAATAGAGGTCCAAGGATAGAACCCTGGGGCACTCCCGCATTTATATCATATTGTTTAGATGTGCGACCGTCGAGGACTACCTGGATTTTTCTCTTATCTAAGAAGGATTTAATTATGTTAAGTATTCTACCAGTGATACCGTATGATCTGATTTTACTGAGGAGACCCTCATGCCATACCCTGTCAAAAGCCTTAGATATATCTAGAGCTACCGCTCTGCCTTCCCCCGCTTTGTCCAGTGATTGGTATATACGTTCAGAGATCACGGTGAGGATGTCTGCTGTGGAACGGAAAATTAAAAATTGCCTAAGTCTAGAAGGATTTCTCCTTGACTGGCCGAGGACAGAACAGTGTAACTCCAGAACATACTTTTATTCTTAAATTGGATAAAGATATTTTAAAATTTGCATTTCTCTATTTAAATATTATTCCATTAATAAAAAAAACAGATTGTGTAGGGCAACATATACACTGAACACTCAGTCACAGATAACAGAAGGAATGAAGTCGAAACTGAAATTAATAAACGTTAAAATCTTCAATTAAATACAACTCCGACTATGATAGAAGCGTTTATAAATATCAATCGTAACTGTACCATTCAAGTTGCTACGAGAGTACTCTCCCCTTAATTTTGATAAACTTACACTCTTTCGTAAGACTTTGTAATGTGTAACAGTAGTATTTGAAGTTTTTCTACAAATATTAGTGTATCTGCTGTACAATACCACTATGGACATTTTCCGTTGTGATCTGTACAAATTACATAGATGAAATGTTTACTGTCATGGATAAATCAGAAGTAGCTGTTACATAATAATAACATTTAAACATGTTAATGTGAAAATGTAATTGTAAATAAAATAAAATTTGCTTTTCTCTTCATCGTCTCGTAGAAAGATTGTAAGACATTAATGCTTAATTATATCGTTGATAGCTAACTTGGAATGAATGTAAGAAAATATAAAAAGACGAAACTGGAAAAATATGGACGTATTTATCTGCTGAGAAAACTTTCTTTAGATTTGGACAAAAGTGTATCACTAAGAATGCAAGCCGCTCATATCATCAGTGTAAAACAACAATGTAATTAATTGTTCTACTTGTATTATGTTATCTACTATTAATAGCGTTTGAATAATTATTGGCATACGTAGTTTTGTAAGCTTTCATAGGTAAAACTATATACAGTTTTTATCACAATGTCGGTAAAGATAGATACTTAAAACTCTTTCTATGTTTACAATGTTTTGGACCGGAACAACTATTATATAAAATAAATCGACTCGCAAAACTTGCAACATGATTAAACAATAAAAACAGGCTAAGCAGAATCAAATATTGATCGATCCCACTAATTTGTTTTGATAAAAATTTCAAACACCTGAGAAGATAATAGATGGTTATAATTATACTGTTTATCATTTATGCAAATATTTACTTGTAACCAGATTACCTACATTTACTTCTAAATATTATTCCCGGTATCTAACATTTACTATTTAAAAGGAACTTTTATTTATCACGTGTATTTATAACGATATATTTTGTTATCACATAAATTGTGTAATTTTTATACATCATGCGCATCCTTTAACGTTTCATGTTTTTTATCGTTGGCATTAGGATTTATTAACACTTATACTTAATTCGTTGCCATGACTCATTCGTTTTTCACTGAGTGTTTTCATTTAGCGTTGTCGAATTACGATAAAACAAACATTTGGCTACGTTAGATACGTTACATAAACAGTTCGAGTCTTGTTGCATTGATGACACGTAGCAGTTTTTCCTGTTCTTTTCCCGTTTTTGTTAATTGTTGTCGTATGCCTAGCGTTATTCCTATTAATCTTCACGTCCTTTGTAATAGAATAATGACAGAACAAAATCTCTGAGGTTCAACTATTCTTTGATTTCTTGCATTTTTCTTGCCATCATATTATCCATAAAGTATGAAGTGTATGTCTTAAATGCAATTGTTCTCTTTCACGCTTCAGACCAAACACAGGGATTTTATCAGCTTCTCGCTAGGTAAGAATTAGATCTACGTGTTACGGATGTTGCGTCATAAACAAAAATTAATCTGAGATATTCTCAGACTAATTTTTGTTTATGACGCAACATCCGTAACACGTAGATCTAATTCTTTCTTTTAACTTCTAATGCAATTATCTTATTTCTGCTTATTCTAACTCCATGCAAAAATTGTGTGAAATCTTGAAATATTTATCCTTGTGAATAATATCCTTAGCCGATCCGGGTATTTCCTGAGAAACTATTAATTATAATATAACCTATAAATAATCTATACTTTAGTATTTTATAATAACACGTAAGCCTTTCCCTAAATGATTACGGGTAAGCGAAGGGAGCATCTATCTTAAATGGGATCACTCTCTTTCGCGTTCAGAGAAAAAAGAGAAAGATTTTATCAGCTTATCCGCTAAATGTCTCCGATGATTTTCTGTTCCTGATGCAACAACCTGACCACGTAGCTCTAATTCTACTCTTTTACTTCTAACTTTCCTATTTATTCTTACATCCTACTATATTTATATTTGATAATAATGTCTCGAGCCAATTCAGGTATTTCATGAGAAATGATAAATTAAATGTAACTTATGGGCATTAATCAGAATCTATTTTTAATTGCAAATCATCGAGCCTTATATTACACAGATTTCTACTGGATTAGAACATGATTATGAGTGCTTAATTGTAAAGTTGTAGCAAATTCCGTGATTAGCCTAAATGTATTTTAATGTAAAAGAAAATAATTTAACCAAATAAATATCATGTTCATGTTCTGAAATTGAACCATTCAGGTTAAAAAACAGAAATACACGCCAAAACAACTAAGTACTTTTACAGATTTCGAATGTTTTCGAAAATACATAAAATATGATTGAATTAAACGCATTGTTGAAATGCCCTTTTATTTGTTATTAAATATCCTTACAATATTTTTAAGACATTAAAAAATATTAATAAATAAAAACATGACATTAAAAAAAATAAATCAATTTATTTTTTTTTAAGTTTCCTTTAGTTTTATATTTCACGCCTGTCTGATTCTTGACAAACGCAAACAAAACAATGTGACTTCGCTTCTTATTTAAAACCTTTATGGGTGGTTCTTATATAATTCTTCGTTTTGAAAATTCTCTTTCGGTTATTGAGACTTAGAAAACATTCACGTAATTTACGTTGAAGTTCAAAACTGATGCAACTGTCACTGTCAACCTTTAAAGTTACGACTTTTCAAATAAATAGGTTTTATGTTTTCGAGTTTTGAAATGCGGATTTGATTATTTGCATTATATAAATTCTTTTCACTACTGTTTCCATCTTGTCCCCAAGGATCCATGGTGCAGTGGATAAAGTACTTAGTAAAATTTAGTTGTAAGTTACACTCATGTGGGGTCGAATGTTCAATCCTCAATGTGAGTGACACTAAAAATCCAATTGTAAATTTCTTACGGTATCACTGGACGAATACTTAACATCATTAAATTCTATCTTGGTTGTTTTTTCCACAACGTTTCGGCCGATGTAATCCCCGACCGTCTTCAGTTGTTATTAGTGAATAGTGAACAATGTTTGTTTTTTTCACTATTCACCAATAACATCCAGTGTGAATACACCTGAAGACGGCCGGAGGGTACATTGGCCGAAAAGTTGTGTAAAAATTAACCAAAATTAGAATAATATTCCAAACATTTACAAATAATTGTCATTAAACCCTTCTTAAATAAGAGAAGAATCCAGGTTGACCTCGACGGTCGTATATCTAAACAATATGATATAAATGCGGGTGTACCTCAGGGGTCTATCCTTGAACCGGTATTATTCCTAATATTTATAAATGACCTCCCTGATAAAATTGTCTCTGAGATGGGTATATTTGCTGGTGACACAACGCTATATAAAAGGAACGTGGAGGAAAAAAATAAACAGATATCTACAGAAATTGCAAAAACACTTGAGGAAGACATCTAATCTGCAGTGGAATGGGAACAAAAATGGATGGTCACATTCAATACTGCCAAGACCAAGCTTGTTTCCTTCAATAATTACAAGAAACCTTTTCAACCACAAATAACTATGACTAAAGATACACTATCTGAAAGTACTTATTTCAAACTCCTCGGCTAAGGTTCATATTCAACAAGAGTTGGAGCAGATACATTGAGAGCATTGCCAGAGCCGCTGCAAGGAAGGTCAGCTCTCTATACTGTGCTAGAAAATTACTTAAGCCTGAAAGTATGCCGTACTTCTACAAGGTAACCATTCGCCCATGTATGGAGTGTTGTTGTCACATTTGGGCTAGTGCATCTGCTACTAGTCTCTAGCTCCTGGACAGGGTTCAAAAGAGAATCACCAACCTGATAGGTCCTGAACTGCTCCATCGACGAAATGTTGCATCCTTCTGTTTGTTCTACAAGTATTGTAATTGTGGATGTTCCGATGAACTACAAGCCCTTACACCTCTCGACGTAAATAAACCGGACAAACCCAACAAATAGCAAAATCCCACCCCTACTAGTAGAGATCCCTAGATGTAAGTAAGCCTTCTACTCTAATAGTTTCTTCCCAGCACTGCTAGACTTTGAAACTCTCTTCCGAGTTCCTACTTTCCCAACTATACTGATATGCAGAAGTTCCAATGTAATGTGAACAGACATCTTGCTGTTGAACTGCCAACATAGTATCCCTTCAACTTATGGCACCGATGGTAGCCCCCTACATCAAAGTGACACTATGCCTTATTTGGGGTGAAAATGGAATAAAAAATAATAAAATAAAATAAAAACTTATACGCAGTCATGGTTTACGGGACGAGAGCACGGTACTTTCGTGAATTAAATAAAGAGTTTCCTTTTAAAATTCCGTGCAGATTTTCAAATTCGACGGAAAGATTTCCGAGTTGTACACGATACACCTGAAGAAAGTCGGGGGTTACATCGACCGAAACATTGTGAAAATAATACTCGATATGAAGATAGTAGTCCGGAGAATCCGAATAACACCAATAAATAAATATTTTTTTTTTTTACATTTTCACCCCAAACAAGGCACATTGCCACTTTGGTTTGGTGTAGGGGGCTACTATCAGGGGAAACATCTACTGGGGTACTATGTAGGGATTAGGGCAGCGAGATGTTTGTTCACGTTGAACTAGAACTTATGCATGTCAGTACAGTTGGGGAAGCAGTGACCTGGAATGGAATTCCAAAGTCTAGCAGTTCTGGGGAAGAAACTACTGTAGTAGAAAGATCTTTTACATCTAGGGATCTCTACAGTGTGGGGGTGGGATTTTGCAGCTTTTCGGGTCTGTCGAGGGTGCTCACGTCGTGGGGGCACAAGTGCTTGCAGTTCTTCAGATCATTCGCAATTATAATACTTGTAGAACAGGCAGAGGGATGCAACGTTTCGACGATGGGACAGAGGCTGAAGCTTAGATGCCAGTTTGGGGCCTATCAGATTTGCGACTTTCTTTTGAACCCTGTCAAGGAGCGAGAGACTAGTAGCCGATGCACCAGCCCAAATATGACAGCAATACTCCATACATGGGCGAATAGTGGCCTTATAGAGGTACAGGATACTTTCGGGTGTTAGAAGTTTTCTAGCACGGTAGAGAGAGCCCACCTTCCTCGCAGCGGCCCTGGCAATGCTCTCGATGGAATTGTTCCAACTCATGTTTCCTGTGAACGTTAGGCCAAGGAGCTTGAGAGACGTACTCTCAGATAAAGAGTCGTTGGCCATTGCTATAGGTGGTAGAGAAGGTTTCTTGTAATTATTGAATGAAACCAGTTTTGTCTTGGCGGCATTGAACGTGACCATCCATTTTTGTCCCCATTCCACTACTGATTGGAGGTCATCCTCTAGTGTTTCTGCCGTTACTTTAGATATATGTTCATTTGTTTTCCTGTCGTGCCTGCTATAGAGTGTGGTGTCATCAGCATATATACCCATCTCAGAGGCAATTTTGTCGGGGAGGTCATTTATGAATATCAGGAACAGCAGAGGTCCAAGGATAGATCCCTGGGGCACTCCCGCATTTATATCATATTGTTTAGATGTACGACCGTCAAGGACAACCTGGATTTTTCTCTTATCTAAGAAGGATTTAATTATGTTAAGTATTCTACCAGTGATACCGTAAGATCTAATCTTCCTGAGGAGACCCCCATGCCATACCCTGTCAAAAGCCTTGGATATACTTAGAGCTACCGCTCTGCCCTCTCCCGCTTTGTCCAGTGAATGGTATATGCGTTCAGAGATTACAGTGAGGATGTCTGCCGTCGAACGGGCTTGTCTAAATCCATATTGTTGGTCGGTCAGAAGTTTAGCATCTTAAAGGTGGTGGACTAGAGCATGGTTAATTAAGGTCTCAAATATTTTGGCAAAAAGTGGGAGGAGGCTAATGGGGCGATAGTTTAATGGGTCAGTTCTTTCGCCAGAATTCTTGAATACTGGTACCACAGAAGCAGTATTCCAACAGCCCGAAAAGCGAGATTCATTAAGGCATTTGTTGTAGAGTTTGGAGAGAACTGGAGCTACTTCGGCTGAGCACTTTTTTAATAGCACAGCTGGGATGAGGTCGGGTCCACATGCTTTTGAAGTGTCAAGGTTTTTATGATAGCATGCACCTGAGCAGGGGTGATTATCAAATCGTCTAGCGTGGCGTCTGTCCGCATAGGAAATTGAGGTAGGGGGTGGTTTAGAGGGTCCAGTGTGGAGTTTAAGGCAAACCGACTGGCTAGCATGTTAGCCTTCTCGGTTGCTGAGCAAAGAACCTCGTGATTTTTGGTTAGTGGGGGAATTGTTGATTGCCCATTATTTACTACACTGTTGTAGATTTTCCAGAAGTCACGAGTTCCTAGGTTTTGTGCTTCGATGCGTTTTTTAGTGGTTTCCGTAAATTCCCTCTTAGCTGTCGCTATTTCTTTCTTAACGTTACTTCTAGCTTCTATGTACTTCTGTCTGTTTGAACTGGACTTATGTCGGTTAAACCTGCGGAATGCATGCTGCCTTTGAGCAATGGCAGTTGCGCAAGTCGAAGTAAACCATTGGGGAGAGTGGGGCTTGCTATAGAATTTCCACATGGGAACATGCGCTTCGATTGCAGTTTTGAACCATTCAGTGGTCTCGGTTGCACACCGTTCAGCAGGAAGAGAAAAAATATTTCCCTATGGGGCGTCTCTGATAAGATCTCTGATGGCTTCCCAGTCAGCCTTTTTATAATATCTCGTTGTTTTGAGCACTGGCTCTTCAGTTTTGGGTCTAGAGTTTAGGGCGATTTCAACCATTATCACCGCATGATCAGCGTTCCCAAGTGGGCTGTCGGCTTTCGTTACACAATCATCAGGAACTGTGGTCAAAAACAGATCTAATAGTGTTGCGTGTTTTTCTCCCTGATCAGTGAAACGGGTTGGAAAAGTAACAATTTGCGATAGGGAGTGAGATACAGATAAGCTATGAGTTGCGCTGCCTGCTGCATCTGTGTAAGTAGAGAATCCAAGCCAGTTTTTGTGATGGACATTAAAGTCGCCAAATACATGTACTTGGGCGCTAGTGTCGAAATAGAGTGCTGTGTCTATGCTGTCAGATACTTTGTTTATTATGGTGCAGTCTTGGGTCGAGGGAGAGCGGTAGAGAAAGTAAAAGTAGCTAATGTTGTGTTGCATGATTAGTCTAAAGCATATAAAGGCTTGATCATCCGTTTCTAGGTTTGTTTCTCTAGTCAAGGGAAGGGTATTACGAATGTAAACTCCAAGTCCGTGCATATGTCTGTCAGAGTCCTCACGGCAGAGTGGGAGATATCCAGGCATGTTAAAGTAGTTAGAGGGGATGGAGGAGTGTAGGTTAGTCTCAGTGCTAAGATATCCGGGGTATTTGTTAGGAGAAATGCTTCAACATCAGCTAAGTTAGTTCTAAGCCCACGGATATTTGTGAATGCAAGCCTCAAGGGAGGAGGCAAGTTGGATTTGTTTGACCCTAAGCCTGGTTTAAGCTTATTTTTAGATTGTACTGTCATCATGTCTTTTAAGGAGTTTCAGTTAGGTTAGGGGAAGCCGAACAGGAGGTTATGCAGAATATCACACATGCATCACAAGTAGACCATCATCTGACCTTCCATCAAATAGGACTGTGGCCTCAGGAAAGCCCACCGGGGATGAGTGCAGGGTTCCTTTCCATGCGCGCCATGGCACTGCAAACATCCCGATATTATACAACTGTTGATGGAACAGCCGCTCTAAGCGCTACCAAAGAGTTAGGGCACCTGTACTACCAGTCGGAAACAGCAGCCAGTAACTGTCAATCCGGTACCCTCAACCCAACAGAGGAAGGTCAACCCAATCTAATTGCTCAGGCATATATGGTACTCAAGCATTCTCAAGTGCCCACCTTTAGGGGTCGGGTTTGTCGGGAGTGGGGAAACGGCGTTTATTGCCCTAGACAAGAAACAAGATCTACCAATGGGTGTTTCTGTCGAATCACCGTGATAGTATCTCTGCGCCTGACTAATAGGCAAAGAAGGAGTATGGAAGCCGGGCGATAGGCAGGACCTATCTACTCCTTAAGCAATTTAGGTTTGCAAACCGGTAATTTGTTTGAGTCACCAGCTCTAGGAAGGTTGTCATCCAAGACTGAAGAGGCCTCCCTCCTCTTTGGTTTAGTTTAAGAGTTTTCCTTCTCCTAGACGGATGATCTGGAAAGATCTACTAGGTCCGTCACCACTGAGAGGGTTTGCTCCGCGCCTGGGTTCTAATCCAGGTATTTCTGCGACCCCGCGTGGTTAGTTAATGTTATTGGGTTAGTTTGTAGAGGTTAATATCTGCTAAATAGTTACACTCCTCAAAGTGGATTAGAGACATTGATATTTCATTGTTACTGGATAAAGGGGTTGAGTAGAGCTCATGCAGTGTAAGCAACTATGATTTTAAGGAGGCTTGTTAGGAGGAGATAATGTGGTTTGAGGCTTTCTCTTTTATATATATATATATATATTTATTATTATTATTATTTTTATTTTATTTTATTTTTTATTCATGTGAGCTTGGGTCTAGTATAACATTAAAGTGTGAGTAGGTGTTAAGAATTGAACTACGAGTTGTATAATATAATTGTATAATAGATTTGTTCTAAGTTTCGTATTGATATTATAATTAGACCAATTTTGGATCAAAGAATTTTAATGGTCTGCAGAACGAAAAAGAAAAAAAAATGAATATTTGTTTTTGCAGAATCACATTTTTTCCTTGGTTCTTATCCGAATAAAAACGTTGTCAGTCTATTTCCGCCCTATCGTTATTTTCATAGCTATGTGCATGACTATGCTTCAAACTATGGTCACCTTAAAAATATACACAACAAACACTCGTCAAACTATAGCCACAGTCAACAATTTCCGATACCTGTATCTAAACCTAATTAGAAATTCCATGAACAAAATTTGTTTTCCTTATAACTGCTCGCCTGTAGAACTCAAGGTTACTTTCCAGCTGTTGTCTTTAAGTCCAATGTGAACAAATACTTGTTGGGCGGTTTTAAATAATAAAATTCTAACCAATTTTAACCATCGCCTTTCATTACGGTGCTGTTGTTTCACTGACCTCCTTATCTCTTATCCTCGATTGACTTTCGGCCTTTGATACACCCTTGTAAAAAAACAACAACAAAAAATGGAAAACACGTTCGTGATAGAGAGTTATAAAATAATATAAATAATCGATTAAAAGTAAATAAACAGAAGAGTGTAGCAGAAGATACCGAGGAAGAAAATAAGCGAACGCAATGGTTTTCTCCCTCCCATGATAGGAAGATGTGACACAAGGTTCGAAAATTGGGATTGAAGATGAGGAGCATTTTGGCATGCAAAAAATACCTGGGCAAACCAGTTAACATTCTCCAGTTAAGGCACCTAAGGCGATTAACAATAAACTAGTCAGAGAGAGAGAGAGAGAGAGAGAGAGAGAGAGAGAGAGAGAGAGAGAGAGAGAGAGAGATGAATAGTAAATATCAGAGAGATAAATAGATAGGTAGTGCTATAACAAAGTGCTGATGTCTATATGCAAATATCGGGCAGTGAGCGCAATGACGTCACGGTAAGGAAAAACGAGTATAAAAAGGAGAGCGCACGTTCTAGAAGGCGATTATGTTAGAGACGTGGATGACGTTCGCGAGCATGTTCAGGAAGACGACCATGAGAAGGACGTAACAGTGGTAACGAGAGGATGGGGTAATAAATGTTGCTGTATAACAAATAAGTTACAGTTTTTTTCTTATTTTTTGTCTGCTTTGCGACTGAGGCTACAACGTGTTAGTTACCGAACAACGTCACAGTGTGTGTGCCTGGTAGACATATGGATAGAGACCTTGAAAAAGAGAGATAACGAAAGAGAGGAGGTAAAGTAAAACAGCAAAGTGAGAGTGCATAAGAATGGGAGAGGGAAAGGACGTGAGAAAGAGAGAGAGAGGAAGAGAGAGAGAGAGAGAGAGAGAGAGATCAAACATGAATAATAGTCTCGGAAAAGAAAAATGTCCGACGTAACAATCATAAATCATTTTTGTGCCGAATTTACGTTTTTCTTTATTTTCTGACCTTCAGTTTTCCAATATTCGGCTTGCAAAGCTATTTCAAATAAAGAAATTGCTTTCATCGTAACCCCTCGATGGTAACCTACCAATTATTTAATGAAACATAGTTATCTGTTCTTCTTCGCCGTATCCTTAGTAACCGCCATCTTTATAGTGTGTAACGCGTGTATAGGCAGGGCGGTTTGTCGTAATGACCACCCGTACGCGTCATATATTTATGGGGCTTTTTAAAAAATTCTTTGCTAGACGAAGAAAACATCCCATGAACTATGTTCTCAAGCACCAGATTCAAATATAAAACTCTCGGACAGGCCAGGGAGTGTAACTTGCCAGCACTCACATAACGCGTCTGGCTGGTTTCAAGGCAAGCTTGAAATGAGGCTATTTGAAATTGTTCCATGTAACTTAACAACAGGTTTCACTCATATTTAATATTTTTTTACTAATAAAAGTCGATAGAGAATGAGGGTTAACGAGAATAATGAATTCTCAGTTGGTATCTTCTGCCTTTGTAGTTATCAGTTTATTTATTATTAGCTCCTTCTTTTAAATAATTCCCTGACTTGTCTAGAGCGATTTCCATGAGAATATAGAAATATCATTGTGTCAGACCAAACATGCGAGTAATTCTTATTTTTTCGTCTATTGTTTTCTCGAATCGTTGTTCATTGTATTGCTCACAGTGATATTGTTATCCCATAAATCCTTTTATTGCGTTGCTTACACAATCACCACTGCGTTCGACTCTTCTTTTTACTTTCCTGTTAATATGAAATAAGCCAACACTTTTGGTCTAGTACTTATGTTGAGTCCGTAATTTCATCTTTATTTTTACAAAGTTTTTGAGTACGTCTTGTGTTCAGTTTATGAAGGGTCATGAACATTATTTTGTTATTCTTTAGGTCATCATTTCTAGCCATCCTTAATAGCCATCATTTTTAGCCATTCATTTTTAAGCCATTATATTTTTAGCCATCATTATTTTTTATCCATCATTTTAACTGTCTTTATTTTTAGCCATCTTTTTATCTTAACTTCAAAGAGATTATCACTCTGAACAGTGATTTTCTTTAAGATTTTGTATGCTAAGAAGATGCCCGTGTATTTGTAGTTTATCGTTCGTTAAATACCCTTATGATTTGTCAGAAATCTCTGTACATTGCGTCGTTTTGAGTTTTCCTCCCTTCATCACAAGTAGTGCCTGTAATTATATCGCTATATCCTCAGTAAAATTCTAGTTGTAGTTATTATTGTTTCTAAACTTACAAAGTAACTATTCAATACATCTGCTTATTATTGAAGCATTTTATTTTCTAAAATACACCGTGTCTTTTTTTTCAATCAACATTATAAATTTTGAAATTCTTTACGTCCTCCAAGAAAATGGGACGAATCTTATGAACAGGAATACGGACAGCACCTTGCTTGAAAAACCGACTTTGTGGGCGGTTTAGCTTTATTAATATTTTGGTAGGAATTCTTTCATAAAAAAGTCAAATTTGTCTGTGATGTCGTTGGGAAAGCCATTATTTATTAAAGTCTGTTTTAACTTATTGAAGTTTGCGTCAAACAAAAGGAGGTGAGGAGGAGTTAAACTCAGAATGATAGGAAATATTGACGAGGGAACATTTGCTGTTAAGTTAAGAGTTTTTATTGCATTTTTATATCCGTTGATATGAAGACTCCATTATTGTTAGCATCTATTAGAACATAGAAAATAAGGGTATTGTTGAGATCACCATATATATGAGGTGATCGTCTTTTCCTTTGTCTCTTTAAATACGCACTAGACACTACTTATGTGGTTCAAACAATCAAATATCAAACTACTTATGTGGTTCAAACAATCAAATATTAAACTACTTATGTGGTCCAAACAATCAAATATTAATTATTATTATGTGGTTAAAACAATCACGTGTTACATTCGACACCAATGCTGCTAAATACACGCTATTCCATATCTCCACGCTCTTCTGTCAAAATTCAACTCCAAATCTCGACACTCTACTATCAAAAACTCAACTACAAATCTCAGTATCAGAAAGCTCAACTCTAGAACACGACGCACTGCTGACAACACTGGCTACTCACAACCAAATTCAAAATGAGCACAATCTTTGGTAAATCAGGCTTTTTACTTCCAACCGGAAGCATCTCATTTGCATGCTAGGTGACAATATCGGAAGCATTTAAAGAGAAAAGGCGGCCATTTTTTTCATTTCTCTTTTCTACAAAGAACTCTACAGACTGCTCACAAAGGTGTATACTAAATTTTGAAATCCTTAATTACCAAAATAAAAAGCAACTTATTTTGTCTTTGGTATCATTTTAGACCACAACTTTAATGAACAACGGTAACAAAAAAGAATAAGGATCATTGTCCGTATTAATATCTCTCCCATGTTTTGTCGTTCAGCTGTCAGTTCAAATTTCAATTTTATTATTTCTTCCGCTATGAATTTTGATAATATTTATATCTCAATCTTGTTCTACAAAGTCAAAAACAAAATAAAACAACAATATTATTCTATAAAAAACAAACTAAAAACCATCAAAAATATGTGAAGATATAATTTGAAGCATAAAACTTTTTCCAAAATTATTGAACTCAAAATTGGGTAAATATGCCGTAAGAAAAACAAACTACATATGAAGAAATATTCGAAAATATTAAAAAAAAAATTGAAGCATAAATTATTTCTGTTTAAAAAATTACATTAAATAATAAAAAAGGGTTGATATACGATAAAACAATGCAACCAATCTCTATGTATCTGTATAGAGATATGCCGAGTTTGGGATAAATAAGAGTAAACCAACTGAGTGAGGATATAGTTTCTCCCAGGTGTTACCTCTCCCAGGTGTTACAGTTCAAATCTCTGACAGTTTCTTTCTATATGAATTTGTATTGAATTTAAGCATTGTTATAAAAGCAACCAATTAGCCATGCTTATAAATTACATCAGGTGCTTCCTTAAGGAAAAGTCAAAGGTCAGAGTGGAGTTGAACTCGACTTGCCGATTACTTAGTCTGTGCTGTTATACGCCACATCACCTCTCTCCTCACAAAAAAGCAGCTGGTTGTAAATGAATAAAAGTTTCAATTCCATTGGCAAAAATATAATGGCCACGTCACTAAATAATTGCAAGTGAACGTTTAAATGGCCGTTTGTCTTGCTCAATTAGTTTCAGTTTTTCTTCTACTTTGTTAATTCCTCATTTGCACGCCCGCGCCTCGGGTGATCGACACGCACAAACACACATACAGACGAACGAACACACAGACTACTAAACTTTAAAAATAAAACACATTGGGTGGCGGTTTCTCACTTCTGACCGAGAAATTTAACGGAACTTTAGATTCAATTAATTTTATCCTCGGCAGAAAAATGAGACTTATTTATGGAACTCTCAAATTTCGATCGACTCATTTCAGTTTTTTTTTTTAATTTTTACTTGTTTCTTTTTTCTGTATTTTTTTTTATAAACGAACGGATTGGTTAAGTCGCCGACATAATTCTTCTATAATCTGGATAAGGAGACCATTTTGCCGAAACAAACGGTGCTTTTTTTCATCTCGAAAGAAACAAATATTAATAAAAAAAAGTATTAAAAAATATGCATTATTTACAAGTTTACTCGCTGGAGCAGCATTATTTTTGTTCTAATTTCTTATTTGTTTGTTGATGCCAAATAAAGTGCATTGGCACTGAAACGCATGGGGCTGCCGGATTTATAGGGAGTATCCTAAGTGGAGAGTTCGGCAGTAAGGTTTTTTTGTATTTCATTTTCTCTATATTAGTTCAGTCGCGGCAACAGGGATGCAATTCCAAGGGCAAGCGGTAAGAAGCTATTAGAGTAGAAATATTACGGCGTTTGGAAGTTTCAACAATAACAGGTGGAATTTTCTCACTAGACGCGTTTGTCGGTGTTGTTTATTCTAAAGCGGTAGAAAAGCATTGGAGCACATTCCTTGAAATTACTTGAAATGCAACATTAAAGCTATGGAATAATAGCTGGAGCAACAAAATGAAATATTACAATTATGAAATAAGATTTTAGACAAAAATGCAACATTACAGCTATGAAATAAGAGCTGGGGCAAAAAGGTAACATTACAGTTATAGAATAAGAGCTGAGGCAAAAACGTAACATTACAGTTATGGAATGAGAGCTGGGACAAATATGCAACATTACAGCTATAGAATAAGAACTGGGGCAAAAATGCTACATTGCAGTTATAGAATAAGAGCTGAGGCAAGAATGCAACATTAGAGCTATGAAATAAGAGCTGGGACAAGTATGCGACGTTACAGCTTTGGAATAAGAGCTGGGGCAAATATGCAACATTAAAAATATGGAATAAAAGCTGGTGCAAAAATGCAACATTACAGCTATAGAATAAGACCTGGGGCAAAAAAGCAACATTACAACTATGGAATAAAAGCTATAGAATAAGAGCTGGGACAAAAAATGCAACATTACCACTATGGAATAAGGGCTGAAGCAAAAATACAACATTACAAGTATGGAATAAAAGCTGGAGCAAAAATGCAACATTACAGATATGGAATAAAGGCTGGAGCTCGGAAACAATTAGGTTAGAGATTATTTCTGAATCCATTTTACATGGAAACGTTTAGTGTACTATGCCATATGAGACTACATAACATGCTTGGGCGAACGGTTGCTTGTAAGAGAAGTAGGATGCTAGAAGATGTAAGAGGTTTTAGAAGCAGAAGGAGCACATTTTTTTTTTACTGCAGACTTGGCAGAATTTTTTATGAGTTTATTACAATAATTTTCAGACCCTGAATATATTGTTAGAGGGCAACATAATTATGAGATCGTATGTGTTGGTAAATTTATTATATATTCCTACAATTTTGCTCTGTGTGATAAAAAAATATTTACATTTTTAGTCAGATTACATTTTATTTATATTTCCAGCTCTGTATAATGTAATATACAGTGAAATCTTCTCATTACGATGATCAGGGTATATATATATATATATATATATATATATATATATATATATATATATATATATATATATATATATATATATATTTTACAATTAAGTATTAGCAGTATCAACTCGACGTTGCCCATATCTTAATTTACAAGCATTCTTAATTATTCTTACGGCATAGTTGCGCATCCGACTGTTTCTCCTGATTAACGCACATGAAAAAGAAAAAAAAATATAGTTAAATTATTACATAAGAAAGTCATCGAGAATTGAATAATTTTGTTGTGCAAATACTATGTTTAATCTAACTTGTAAAATTAATGGATTCAAATAGCTATTAAAACAAACATCGTTTCTTTTATATAATGATTTGCTAAGAATTTTTTAGCCATAAATAATGTTCTCTTCGAAATTGCAAACGCTTTCAAACTCCTCTCAAAATTCGATTAGTCACAGATTAAATCCTTGTTTTCGTTTATGCATTATGGTATTTATGATTATATGAGTAATGTTTTTGTAAATAAACATAAAAGCTTCGTTCGGTATCTTTATTTGCTTTTCATTTTGATTTTTAAACTATTTTTTTACGTAAAGACAAAAACCCCAGTTTAAACCCGTGAAAGTCATTCTTTTATTTGCGAAGGATAACAAATAAGTTTCATTTCTAGTTAGAAGTGATCGAGTTTAGTTTATTAATGTCTACTTTATGTATGAAATAGTAGTGATTTCTTATCTTGATCTATGATGTATAGTGATATTTCTGTTTGTATATGATATAGAAGTAATTTTTATGTGTATTGATGTCTGTTTAGTAAACATTAAAAGAAGTTACTCGTGTATATTAATGTCACTTTTTAGTAAATAAGCAAACGTGTATATAAATAACACTTCTTTAATATGAAGGAATGAAATTGTATGAATGAAGACGTAGAGAAATAATGCATTTGTTCAACTGAACAGGGACGAAGATTATTCTAGTTGTGGTGTTATCTAATAGTAATAATAGTAGTATCATAGCTGATCTGTAATAGTAATATTGCTTGTTGTGTATTATTAACCTATGGTTTTATATATTTTAAATAAATTGAAATAGTTATAAGAACGTATGTTTTTAACATTTGAATTTAATAAAACAATATAGCTAGGCAAGCAATTTATGAATTAATATTAAAGTGTGCAAATAAAATGCAACCGATTATGTGATAGATTGCGAACAGTATGAGAGTTAGCAAGGCATACTCATCATTTGTGTATATACTCTTCTAATATTCGACAGAATACGTAGTAAGGGAATTGTAAAAAGAACAGTAAACATATCTTTTTAGCGGGAAGACCCGACGTTGTCCAGGACTTTATAAGGATCAACAAATATGCAACTCTCCCATACTTTTATTGCCATGGAAATCGGTGAAATCGACCATTTTTAAAAAATCAAATCGGTTGATTGCCAGCTATAGATAGGGATCCCGCCGCAGTGTATCAGGGGGAAGTTTCACATGCCTCCTCGAAGTGACTTAATTAACAATACATTGTAGTTTACATTAAACTGTAGAGAATCTATAATTCATTTTATAAAAATTTGTTTGCTTTTAATTAAAGTTTAAAATGCAAAAGTCAAGTATCATGAGTCAATGATGCTCTAATCAGAAAAATTTATTTCGAACGCACCTCTGTTTTTTCAAAGAACCAACTGTTGATTTTATGAAATAGTTTTATATAATCATTTAGATTTAAGCTAAACGTACAAAAATAAAGTATACGGCTCAAATGTGCTCTTAATAGAAACATTCGTATTGAATACGTTTGAATCCAAAATTGCAACGTGAAATTATAAAAATAAACAAGTGTTTATTTTTAAGAAATATATGTTGGAGTAACACTCCCTCGTCAATCTTTTATATTTTTTGCTCTTTTTCTTCGCCACGATATTACGTTCATGAAAGCTGAAGAAAGTTGAAGAAAGTTGTGCCTGGCCATGCGATGTAAACGCTTCTAACACGGACATATATATATATATATATATATATATATATATATATATATATATATATATATAAGAAAAACTATCCAGATTTTCAAAAGGCGCAGCTAGGCGCAACATATCTGATATTATAAAAACACCGCAGTTAACATCACGTCGACTCTTCAGTCAACTTTCTTTAACTTAACATCGTGCCGAAGAAAAAGAGAAAAATATAAAGGATTGACAAGGGAATGTTGCTCCGAAATATATTTCTTAAATACAAACACTTGTTTATTTTAATAATTTCGCGTTGCAATTTTGGCTTGAAATATATTCAATACGTATTTGATTTTAGAAACAATCATTTCGAATGCGCCCCTATCTTATAAAAGAATCTACAGTTTATTTTATAGGCTGAGCATTTTTGCGTGTGTGGTGATGACACTTTTTAAATGCACATGTGATGTTAGATTGTATAAAAATGTTAACTTTGGTCAAAATCGGACTTTCTGCTTTAATAAGATTTTTTGGATTACCAATTTCCGATACTTTTCAAAGGAATTCCGCTACAAAACCTATGTAAAACACCCCCAAACACATTTAGTACCTTCGGCTGAAATTAAAATAAAAAACCGGGTCAGCCGTTTCCAGAACTCACACGCACACACATACACGGAAACTATGTTGTTTTTATATAATAGTAGAGATACGTGTTTCAGTAATTTTTTAAAAAGTAATTATCTAAAATATAAATCTCACATGTATGTTGTAATGTATGTACGTATGTATGTATGTATGTATGTCTGCCTAAAACTTTCGACCGATGCTTCTCACCATTGCGCTATGCGGCTGCTACTGTGAGAGTAATAAATTAAAGATGTTTTGACATCGTCCAAATGCCTCCGCTCGAAACGTTTTATGTTTTATATATATATATATATATATATATATATATATATATATATATATATATATATATATATATATATATATATATATATATATATATATATATAACGTTTCTGAATTATTATTTGGATTCACCGGACTACTGTTTTTATCTTGAGTGTGATTTTAAGAACGTTTCGGTCGATGTAACCTCCGACCTTCTTCATGTGTATATTGTCGAATTTGGGGATGCTTCTGTCAAACTCGAGAATTTAGATAGGATTTCGGGAGGAACCCTTTATTTACTTCACGGGGGTAGCATGCTCTTGTTCCGCCTGGATATAGGTCCTGAGTAATTCACAATTGTAATTTTTTGGTCGACGACAACCTTTAGGAGAATATTACTTTTACAATTGATTTTTTCAAGTACTCTAACCATCGCACCACGGACCATTCTGGTACGGATTTTATTTCTATTTGTAAATATCACTAATTAGCACTAATTATTACTATATATTAATGTATATCTCTCTATATATATTAATGTTTTTACTTATTGCTTGTATATATTATCTATTGTTTATAATTAATGGTTCCCATATCGTATTAAATTCTTTACTTGGTGTAGTTAGTAATTGGCTATTTCCCAGCATATATGCTGCTTCTTTGAGTCGTCTTACTCTCCACCGTTCTTCTTTTTCTATGATATACTAGCTTGACGCCCGGAGTTGCCCGGTCGTAACAATACGCTTACACATGATATGTTAATTTATGCAGATTACGTATGTATGCATTATAGAATCTATTGAATATTATATGTTACGAGGAATAATTTGCTCTGTAGACTAATTCGCAAAATTAAAAATATATAAATAAATAAATAAATAAATAATAATGCTGTTCATGGAATTGTATCTGAGTTTACAATATTACAACAGCTGATATTTGGGCTTGACGCTCAATACTCTGGAAAAAGTAACTTCTGATTAATGTTTAGTTTTAAAATATGCAGATGAAGAAATGATTTGCGGAGATTTAAAATGATACTTCTTCTTTTATTGTACATTCCACTCATTAATATGAAAAAATGGAAAATAGCGCCGTACACCTGAAATTGAACACGGGATCATTCGAGCTGAAGTCGAATGTTCTACAACTGAGCTATATCTCTAGATGTCAATAATTCTTTTTCTTAAGAAGAAATCATTGCTAAGATGTTTTTATCTCCCTTGCCGAAGTAACGTATAAAAATTCCCCTGTAAAAATTATTCTTTTTATTCATAAGACAAATAAAAATATTTTTAGGATTAGAATTTTTAGATTTTAGATACCTACTGAATGAATTTGTATTAAAAAAAACATATCTAAATACACTGCTAGACTTATAAATTACGTTTGTGTGAAATTTGCAAAAGATAAGCTCAATAGTTTGGGAACCTATGCACACACACGCACGCACACGCACACACACACACACACACACACACACACACACACACACACACACACACACACACACACAAAGTTACTTTTAGATAATAGTAGAACCAAATAATACAGGGTGACCCCAAAAAACAAAAGCTGAATGGAGGCCATCTAGAACATACGCAGTAGAACGGAGAAAAGAAGGTCAAAGACCCTAGTGTTTTGATGTGATGCTTTGAATATAATAAACTAGTTATGACCAAAGTTTCATTTCATTCGAACAAAACATTAAGAAACGGGGCCTAATTAGAGTTGAGGCCCGTTTTTTGGGGTCACCCTGTAATAAAGAGAATCACGAATAGCTAAAATATGTCACTACATCGTCATAAGCTAAAATACGAAAATTTTGGTTGGCAAAATGTAAGTATTAATATTTAAAGCAATGATTTCGGATCAAGTGTAAACAGTAATATGCAATCAGCTCTAAGGGACCGAGGGGGGGGGAACTGTGGCGAGCATGCCAGGGAAATGAAAATTAAAGCTGTTGTTACTATTGTCAACTCTGACAAGTGTCTTATATATATAAGTCTAAAATGGAATTTCCTGGCAAAATACTTTTGGTATTATTTTAATTGATGTTGACATAAGGGTATGCTATAACTTTGCCTCTTAGTACACTTAGCACAAACAAAACAGGAACTTCAAGTTAAAATAAAAAACAGATATTGTATGTATGGACTTCGCATTTTCAGTATTTACGATTTAAACATATATATATATATATATATATATATATATATATATATATATATATATATATATATGGGGGGGGGGGTTCGAGCAAATATTATCAAATGCCACGGAGACACTTTGCGTTATGATTTTTTTTTTTAATTTTTCGATTTTCAGTATAATCTTTTTTGTATCAAAATCAAAAATATTAATAAAAGGTCCATAATTGTTGCTGTCAGGAGCGCTTTAGACTCTATATATTTTAACTTATCGCCTTTTACTCTATATTTTAGTTTTCGCTTTTGATTCTCATTTTCGCTCCTTCGCACTTTTACTTCATCATCTAATGATGATTCGTAGACGAATCGAAAGCGCTCGGGACAGCAACAACTAGGGAACTGTTACTAATATTTTTGATTTTGATACAAAAATAATTATACAGAAAATCAAAATATTAAAAAAAATGAATCATAAAGCAAAGTGTCTCCTTGGCATCTAATAATAATAATAATAATAATAATAATAATAATAATAATAATAATAATAATGTATATATATGTATATATATATATGTATATATATATAAGTATATTCGCCTATCTATATGTCTATCTCTTTCTTCCTCCTCCTCCTCCTCCTCCTCCTCCTCCTCTCTCTCTCTCTCTCTCTATATATATATATATGCAGGTACAATATTTATAAAAGACATATCAACATGATCGGAAACATCTCTAGAGCGCTTTCAGCTCTCATCTCATCAGAAGAAAATCGATAGCAATGAAAATAATGTTTATGACGAAAATAAAGTGCAATGGGGGAAGTTTTTGTGACATAACAGAAACATTTCTATGAAAGTATATTGAGATGAAAAAAGAATATAGATAGATTTCTATGAGTCGTTCTGTATATTATTATTTATTTTTGAAAAAAAAAAAACTTACAGCCATTGAATTATAAGTGGGTTGTCATACTTATAGGTAAATATGCACTGAACAGATACCGTAATACTTAAAGTTAAATTCAAATTTTGGATATATCTTTTAATTTAAACTAGAGAAACAAACAATTTGGACGCTAAAAACGTACACAGTAAAACAGTACGTTTTATTGTCGCGTTGATTATTTATTTGTAACGCAAATAAGAAAAAAACATATTTTCGGGGTTATTTATTTATGTTGGTAGTGTAGAATAAAATGTACTAATGTTTTTAAGAAAAGTGTATTAAAAAATGGAAAATGATAATAACCCCCCCAGAATACTGCGGGTAAATCGCCGTTGTAAAATGCTCTTATGGTATTCGATGGGTTAAAAATATTTTATTTGTAAAATAATTGCGTTAAAATAACTTAAACATAATACGGAAATGAACGATGTAAAAAAAAAAGCAGAAAGTATGAACAATTGTTTATTTGGATAGATTAAACGCTGAAAAAGTACACAGTAAAACAATACGTTATATTGTCGCGTTGATTATTTAGTATAATATATATCGTATATATGAAACAGATTGATGATTATACGTAATATTTGTAATCACATTTTGCGTTTCCTTCCTATATCTTGAAGTTTCTTATTCAATAAATTTAAGATATTCGCTTTTCTAAAGGCATCCGTTTGCTCGAACGAAACCGGCCCAGCGATTTGTATTTATTTGTTTACGCTGTTATGAGTTTATGTTTATGTACGCATGCGCAACTGGATGTCGTAAACCGGATGTTGGGTTACAACACCCGTTACAAGGTCATTTGAGTTTATTATATATGCATATATATATATATATATATTCAAGGTGTCAAAAACGATTTATATATATATATATATATATATATATATATATATATATATATATATATATATATACAAAAACGATTGATTTCTATAGCCGACCGATGTTTATTTAAATAATCGTTCGGACAGGTTAATTTCGGCCACCGATTCCGTAGTCAAGGGGTAGGACTGCCGACTGTCATCACGACGGTTCTAGGTTCGATCCTCGGCTTGGGAGAGGTGTTAGTCTAGCGGCACTGATGAGTTGTGAAACAACGAAACAGGTCTGTATGTCGATGACTAAAATATATTTTATAAAGCTCCCCTCTTTGGTAGAGCACTCTCGAAAATTATCTTACTCGCTACTTAATTTAGCTGAAATAATGCGAAGCTCGCGATTTGTTTACAAACAAACGTTTGAGCCCTCTACGAGTAGCGGACCGATGTTTATTTAAATAATCGTTCGGACAGGTTAATTTCGGCCACCGATTCCGTAGTCAAGGGGTAGGACTGCCGACTGTCATCACGACGGTTCTAGGTTCGATCCTCGGCTTGGGAGAGGTGTTAGTCTAGCGGCACTGATGAGTTGTGAAACAACGAAACAGGTCTGTATGTCGATGACTAAAATATATTTTATAAAGCTCCCCTCTTTGGTAGAGCACTCTCGAAAATTATCTTACTCGCTACTTAATTTAGCTGAAATAATGCGAAGCTCGCGATTTGTTTACAAACAAACGTTTGAGCCCTCTACGAGTAGCGGACCGATGTTTATTTAAATAATCGTTCGGACAGGTTAATTTCGGCCACCGATTCCGTAGTCAAGGGGTAGGACTGCCGACTGTCATCACGACGGTTCTAGGTTCGATCCTCGGCTTGGGAGAGGTGTTAGTCTAGCGGCACTGATGAGTTGTGAAACAACGAAACAGGTCTGTATGTCGATGACTAAAATATATTTTATAAAGCTCCCCTCTTTGGTAGAGCACTCTCGAAAATTATCTTACTCGCTACTTAATTTAGCTGAAATAATGCGAAGCTCGCGATTTGTTTACAAACAAACGTTTGAGCCCTCTACGAGTAGCGGACCGATGTTTATTTAAATAATCGTTCGGACAGGTTAATTTCGGTCACCGATTCCGTAGTCAAGGGGTAGGACTGCCGACTGTCATCACGACGGTTCTAGGTTCGATCCTCGGCTTGGGAGAGGTGTTAGTCTAGCGGCACTGATGAGTTGTGAAACAACGAAACAGGTCTGTATGTCGATGACTAAAATATATTTTATAAAGCTCCCCTCTTTGGTAGAGCACTCTCGAAAATTATCTTACTCGCTACTTAATTTAGCTGAAATAATGCGAAGCTCGCGATTTGTTTACAAACAAACGTTTGAGCCCTCTACGAGTAGCGGACCGATGTTTATTTAAATAATCGTTCGGACAGGTTAATTTCGGCCACCGATTCCGTAGTCAAGGGGTAGGACTGCCGACTGTCATCACGACGGTTCTAGGTTCGATCCTCGGCTTGGGAGAGGTGTTAGTCTAGCGGCACTGATGAGTTGTGAAACAACGAAACAGGTCTGTATGTCGATGACTAAAATATATTTTATAAAGCTCCCCTCTTTGGTAGAGCACTCTCGAAAATTATCTTACTCGCTACTTAATTTAGCTGAAATAATGCGAAGCTCGCGATTTGTTTACAAACAAACGTTTGAGCCCTCTACGAGTAGCGGACCGATGTTTATTTAAATAATCGTTCGGACAGGTTAATTTCGGTCACCGATTCCGTAGTCAAGGGGTAGGACTGCCGACTGTCATCACGACGGTTCTAGGTTCGATCCTCGGCTTGGGAGAGGTGTTAGTCTAGCGGCACTGATGAGTTGTGAAACAACGAAACAGGTCTGTATGTCGATGACTAAAATATATTTTATATTATATATACACTTGTGCCCGATATTATTCATACCCCCTCTTAAAAATTGAGTTTATTAGGTGTAACTTTGTAAGAATTTATTGTTTACGTCCATATTGATACATATTCTTAATAAACCTCTTCTGATCATTTTCGTCATTTTAAAATCTCGGGATACTTGTAATAAAAGAAATATACAGCTATTTATGAAATCTGCAATGTTCAAAAGTAATCATACCCCCTTATTTTTTCAGTATTAATCGAGTTTCTGACTGTTTGTTTCCTGTTTGATTCTTATTTTGAATGCTTTTATACAACCTTTGATTAATTTCATTTCGTTTTTTGCATTTTTCAGAAATTAAAATGATATCAACTGAAAACCAAAAAAAGAATAAAAATTATTAGAATGGGGAAGAAAAAAGAGCTTAGTAATGATCTTAGAACTAAAATTGTGAATTCACATAAGGATGGTTTAGGTTACAAGTCAATTTCCAAGAAATTTGAGGTCCCTACAGCAACAGTACAGAGCATCATCAAAAAATTCCAGAGCCACCACACAACAAACAACTTGATTGGTAGAGGAAGGAAAAGGAAACTCTGCTAGAGCCACCAGGAATATTGTAAGCAGTGTTAATGCAAATTCAACCACCACTACTAAGGACATTTTAGAAAATCTGGAGTCTTCTGGCATAAAAATATCAAGGCAAACATTGCAAAGGACTCTGCATGAAAATGGTCTGAAAGGAAGAAGACCAAGAAGGACTCCATTGCACACCGGAAAACGCCTTGCAGCACGTCTAAAGTTTGCTAGGACCTATGTGAATTCTCCAGAGTCCGTTTTCTCAAGTATTTTGTGGACTGACGAAACAAAAATTGAATTGTTTGGCCATATGGAAGCTTCTTACGTTTGGAGGAAGAAAGGAGAAGCTTACAACCCAAAGAACACCATACCCACGGTGAAACATGGTGGTGGTAGCCTAATGTTTTGGGGCTCCTTTTCGGCTAGTGGTCCAGGTAGTTTGGTCAAGATAGATGGAATCATGAAGAAGGAGCCATATTTGGAGATACTCCAGAAAAACATTAGACAGGATGCGGAGAAGCTCCATTTAGGACCAAACTGGGTCCTTCAACAGGATAATGATCCAAAACATACTGCCAAAATAGTCAAGAAATGGTTTGAGGATAATCACATTAATGTTTTGGAATGGCCTAGCTAGAGTCCTGACCTGAACCCTATCGAAAACCTCTGGCACATATTGAAAACTGAGGTTAAAAAGCGGAAACCTAGAAATTTGAGGGATTAAGAGAACTACTGCATTGAAGAATGGTCAAAAATCAGTGTTGATGATTGTAAACACCTTGTTGATAAATATCCAAAACGGTTACAGGCAGTTATTAAGAATAAAGGGCATGCTATTGACTATTAGTAAGAGAGGTATGAATAATTTTGAACTAGTGCCATTATTGTTTTTCTTAGTATAATGCTTCAAACTTGCATAATTTATTTATTTGTTGAGTTTAAATTAAATGCTTATGCTTGATTTATTGTTTGAAATCCCTTTAATATTGTATATCTTCTGGTTTGAGCAATATTCTTATAGAAATCTCAAAGATCCGAGGGGTATGAATAATATCGGGCACAAGTGTATATATAAATGTAAATTTGGTTCATTACAAGTGAATAAAACCATATTTCTACGTTACCAATTTATTTGAAATTTTCAGACAACCCATCTTTAGAGTCGAGGTATGTTTTTATGTTATTAAAATAAATTTACCTCGCGAATTATTAAAATATTAAATAAAATAAATATATTTTCGTAAGCCGTTACTGCGAATCTGTTCTGTTGATAAAACTGAACTTCCGGTTCGATTCATTTCATAGCCACGAATTGACAAAAGATTTCATTTTCTGTTAACTCGATAAGTAAAAAAAAACAAAAAAAAAAACATAATTCATTTGTTTATCTTCCAAACTTTTTAATTTACACATTTTTTCTTTATTATATAAGGCCAAAAAAAAAAGTTTGTCGCTTGCTTTTTGAGTTTTTTTTGTTTTTCGATATAAGATTGGTTGGTAAAGTACAGTTTATTTTTGTCCGCGCTATTTTTTAAATCGTATTTCCAGGTTTAATTACAGTTTTATTATGTTTTTTATTCAATTGTAAGGTTAAAATACACCCTCCCCTCCCCATGTTAAGAATGGCTTTTTAAATATTAACGTTATTATTACAACACGGATCACTCTCTGCATGAGTACTGTACTTTCACCTAACAATTTAATAAACAAAAGATGGTACTTATGCAGAGAAAGTACCATAATAATATGATAATAGAATAATAACGTTATTTAGAAAGCCATTCTTAACATGGGGAGGACGTTTTGTTACTATTCTATACTTTCACCTAATAATTTAATAAACAAAAGATGGTACTTATGCAGAGAAGATACCGTGCTGAAATAACGCTATTAAGAAAGCCATTCTTAACATGGGAAAGGGAGAGTGTTCTGTAACTATTTTATATTTTCACCGAACAATTTAATAAACAAAAGATAGTACTTATGCAGAGAAGGTACCGTGCTGAAATAATACCGTTATTTAGAAAGCTATTCTTAACATGGGGAGGGAGTTTTGCATCTATTCTAAAATATGAATCCTTTTTCTTTATTAAATAAATTGGGTACTCGTGCACTTATTGATCCGTGCGGAAATAATAACGTTATTATTTAAAAAGCCATTCTTAACATGGGGAGAAGAAGGTGTTTTGTAACTATTCTGGACTTTCACCTAACAATTAAATAAACAAAAAATTAAACTTAAGCAGACAAGGAACAGTACAGAAGCATTAACATTATTTAGAATACAATTGAATAAAAAAAAAAAAAACTTTAATTAAACTTCGAAATACGATTTAAAAAATAGTACGGATCAGTAAGTTCATTAGCACCATAAATTTGTCTAATTCTTAATTTCTTATGTTATTGGAAAAAAAAAGAAGGTAAATATGAAGAATTACTCCACCCTCGAAAATTCCTTTAAAATTACCACTCCAATAGGTTTTCGGGGTCACTGAAAACGAAAATAACCTTTATAATAAAGGCAAACGAGTAGTTTCCAAGATATGAAGAAATGTTAGTTTAAAAAAGTGAAGTATCACTTTTCCATAATAATTTAACGTAAAATGATCACCCACTTTGTGGCCACGATTTTTGGGGTGGGGTCTTTCTTTCAACCTTTGGAAAATCCTTTAAAATTACCTGTTTAAATTGGTGGGAGGGGCGGGGGGTCGGCCGCCAAAACACCCCCCACACACAGAGAAAAATACCCCTCTCTCAGGTGGCCAGAAAGTGGGTGCTCATTCTAAGTTAGATTTAAATTGAAAAGTGATCACCCACTTTTCGAAAAAGTAATTTCTTCATATCATGAAAACTTTCTTTTTGCGACGGAAACGGTTTGCAGATTCGTTTTTAGTACACTGAAATCTAAAATAAAATATTTCGTTATATACGAACATGAGACGGGCCTTAAAGTAAAATAATACCGGATTTTTGGGGCAGATTTGCCATTTAGTTGTATAATATCCTCAAACCAGGTAATCACTAAAAGGGACTCTTAAAAGTCGTTACCTGTATCGATCAAAATTTAAAACCACTGATTATATGTCAGCCTACATCACAGTAACATATATTGAGTGAGTTCCTAACAGTATTTTGTATAGTTTTTTTAGTTTAAACTCATTTTCCCCAAATTTCCCCAAACTTAACGTGTTCGATACAGTCTGCCGCCATTTGTATTTTTCAAATATACCGATAAACACTGCATGTTTTGAAGTGATTAAACATTATACATTACATAAAAACACTACAATCTTATCCAGTTAAGTAGAACATTTACTTTTCTTGCCTTTTGATAACATTTATTTGTTATATATTAATTTTTTGACAACTTCTTTGTATCTGTTAATACAAACCCTTTTCATTTAATGTAACGTTTAGTCAGCTCGAAAAACAGTGTTTATCGGTGTATTTGAAAGATACAAATGGTGGCGGACACTGTTGATTATGTTAAGTTTGAGAAAGTGAGTTAAAACTAAAAAAAACTATACAAAATACTGTCACAAACCCACCGATTATGTCAGCCTATGTCATGGTAACATATTCGGTGGGTTTTTGACACTGTAATGTATAGTTTTTAGTTTTCAACTTCATTTCCCAAACTTAATGTATTCAACAGTCTGCAACCATTTCTGTTTTTCCAGCCGATTAAACATTTTACATTACATAAAAACACTAAACAATTATCCAGTTAGGTAGAAATGTAACTTACTTTACCTTTGCTTTCATTTGTTTTTGGACAACTTTTTCGAATCTGTGTATAGTAACCCCCCCCCCCATCACTCAAATATTAATTACTAACTCACATTTTTGTATACAGAAAAAAAAACACATTTTGCGTTTCAACGTTAGCTTTATACATTGATTGTTGGTCGAGCCCAAGCAATGATTGACGGTAATCCTGAGGATCAGGATCCAATTCTGCAAGAGTACCATTTTTTTTCTTTTTTTTTTAGAGTGGATTGCTGTACTAAGAATATAAGAAACATGTATTTTCTCTTTTTATTAGAATTTTCCATTACACCAAATTTAGCCACAGCAACGCGTGGCAGGGTACAGCTAGTATATATATGTATATATATATTATATATATATATACTAACGTTTCATCCCAGCTTTGCTCGGGCCTTATGCACTGTTCATAAATGTATATGCATATGTATATACAGTGAATCACATAAGTGAGTACACCCCTCACATTTCTTCATGAGACAACACTGAAAATATTGATTTTTTGACACAAAGAAACGTAGTCTGTCTGTAGCATATATAACACAATTTATTTATTTTCCTCTCAAAATAACTCAAAATATAGCGATTAAAAGCTAAATCCCTGGCAACGAAAGTGAATACATCCCTTACAAAAATTGTCAATATTAACATACAACATGTCAACTCTCAATATTTTGTGAGGCCACCATCATTACCCAAAATATCATTTACTCTCCCGGTCATGGAGTGCTAAGTTGCTTTGAGAAAAAATCAGATTTTCTAACAAAATCCATTATATTTACTATGTAGCCACTGGAATGCTCTTCCACTCTTCAATTACGACATCGCGGAGCTGGCAGATATCTGAGACTTCGTTCCTCCACTTTCTGCTTAAGGATGCCCTAAAGATGTTGTATAAATAATATATATATATATATATATATATATATATATATATATATATATATATATATATATATATATAGTGAATAAATGACAAAATACTATATTCCAAAGTTTATAATGTTAATCATCTTACAATTTATTGCTTTAATTCAATTGTCATTTACAATTCAGTTGCTCTGTAATTACATTGATCCTCTTTAATAAGGATTGGTATATATTATAAGGAAATAAAATATATTTGCAATAACCTGGGGAAATTCCGTATCATACCTTTTGCTTTGGTCCATTCTGATTCTTGGGTAAAGCATAGTAACACTTGATATCCATAAAAATTACAGCCAGTTTATTTATTATACCAAGAATAAACAGAATCAAATAGAAAAAATTAGAAAAGCTGAACTAAAAAATCATTGTGTACATATATTGTAGCTCTGTGATGTAAGCCACTGACTCTGATGTATCAGCGAGTGCATATGTGCATTCTCGTCAGATCCTATGCCCCCCATCAACATCGCTTCTTCCAACGTCCACAATCACTCCAACTAAAAAAAGAAAACTGTGAAGGATTACTTCATAAGAAAGTTGGCATCCATGCTGGCTAGGCTTGAATGAAAAAAAATTGTGCCCACAGAAAAACCCATCAAAAGACAGTATAGAGAGAGCCTGACATCAGATGAAGAAGAGGAAGCAGAAAAATATGGAGGACAAGCTTTCGAGGCCGATGGTTAAGGTAGAGCATTTACTTTTGGCATGCTCTAAGCTTTTTTTCCTGTCCCTCAACCATCGCCCTCAAAAGCTTGCCCTTCATATTTTTGCTGCTTCCTCTTCTTTATCTTTTTGAAGTCGCCGCAGACTTTCAATTGATGTCCGGCTCTTTCCATAGTGCCTTTTGATGGCCCTTTATGAGGCATCATATTTCTATTCCAGACTAGTCAGCATAGCTAGTGATATCATCTTTTGCATGCTTTACGATTTAAGTAAACATGAAGAACATGTTAGATTCAGTGTTCCCTTAATACTTAAAAACCTGTTAGATTTCACCTGTAGAATTGCGACAGATATGGGAGCAATTGCTAATAGAAAACATTAGAGAATAACTACACAGCTATTTCTTATACAATTGGCGCACGCTCTAAGAGAACCAACTCACAAAAAGTAAGAAACTCTTCAACAATTTAAAATACGCAGTCGAGCAGATAATGCTCTAATCCTTTTCAGGACCTATCCGACAACATGCAGAAGAACAGGTTACGGTGGCTAGCCTACATTACATATTAAGTCCGCGCGTTATGGAGACTAAATTCCCGCAAACTATGATGTTATTAAAGTGTGTTCGTAGCAAAACCCTAATCAATACAACACTATGCCCAAACAACCAATCGCTCCAGAAACTGTAAGTAATTCTACTGCCTCCCCCCAACAAAGAACAAAAATTACTACCCAGCTCATCCATCCCACCCACATACAACGGCATGGCCTAAAAATCCACACTTGTATAGGATTGTCCTCTTATTCCATCAAAACTTGCATCGCTCACCACATCTCCTCCATCTCGAATAACACTTGGCAACATTTTTTTTACCTTTTGAATGTTGTGTAGATGTCTTCAACTGATTTAGGTTATTCTATCGCTGTTTAATCAGAAAATGGAATCAGTTTATCTTCATCAGGTGAAGTTTTTGTGCTAAGTTGCTTTGAGAAAATATCAGATTTTCTAACAAAATCCATTATATTTTTGAGGCATTATCACCACAAACAGATTTTATCAACACATATCATCCTAAAATGTTTTTAAGAGAAACTTTTTTTGCTAACAAAATATATTGATTACCTGATATAAATATCGATTACTGAAAACTGAATGGTGTTTATCGATAAATTTAGGTACACGTAAATTGCATGTTGCTTCATCATTGTTCAAACTTCAAGGTCTGAACTTCAGTTTTTTTGAACTTCTGGAATAACCAGTCGTAAGAAGGTTTCTCTTTAGATTCCAACAGTAGTCAACCACCATGACTGCACCCCAGTGAACCTGATACCTGGTTTACATCTCTGTTCCTGATGCAATCTCTCTCTCGCTCTCTCTCTGCTTGTCACTCATTGAACCTAGGTTCTCAGGAAACCAGTTCATATGTGAAAATCGGTAGTACATCGTGATGCTTCTGTTGCAGCCAAGGTTTTTTAAAAGAATTCATCATGTTATTGACAAGTTTTGTGTAGTTTCTGACCGCATTGTTGCCAAGAAATTTCTCACCACAAGAACAAATGCCTTTCACGCTTTCAGTTCCACTTCCCTTATTGAGTTTTCGAACCCCGGATCTCTGACGAGCTGTCAGATCTTAGCACCATCAAAGTACCAGTTTAAACTTTTCCATGTTTAATCCTGAAAAAGCCTAGCACAACTAAGTGAATAAGGCAACATCCTTGTCCAAAGCCTTGGTTAACTACTTGATTAAGCCGAACTTGATGTGCAGCGGTGAGGAGAGTTTTCTGTCACAGTCCACAAGAAGATCGTTGAGGCTGTTCTTTTCTTTGCAAGGGACTCATTCCTCCTGTACACGCCAGTTTTCATTCGTGTATGCTGAGCATCAATTTTTGGAAGATTTCGAGGTTTTATGAATTCAAATAGATTCCTTTGTTAGCATAATCATCCAGAACTAGCAGCTCTGAATATTTTCTGTCATTAAAATAATCATTTTCAATCAAAACAATTATTCAACATGACACTTTTACTCCCACCAATTTCTAAAATGTTCCACACATGCATAAATGTGAATAAAACATAAAAAAACTATATGTAGGCATAACTCCAAAACTTGACCTAATTAAGGAAAACAATGTGATTTTCGGGCTCAATGCATCAAATTCGTCCTAAATCAGCTGAAAAAGCGCAGGCAACAATTTTTTTGTTGACCAGTATAATAATTCCAAAGCAAAAACCATCCGAAAAAAGTTTACATGAAACCCAAAGACCAATATGACATAAATGCGGGAGTACCTCAGGGGTCTATCCTTGGACCTCTATTATTCCTGATATTCATAAACGACCTCCCTGATAATATTGTTTCGGAGATGGGTATATTTGACACCACTCTCTATAACAGATATGAGGGGAAAACAAATGAACACATATCCAAGGAAATGGCAGAAACACTAGAGGATGACCTCCAATCCGTAGTGGAATGGGGGAAAAAATGGTTGGTCACATTCAATGCTTGCAAGACTAAGCTTGTTTCCTTCAATAACTACAAGAAACCTTCTCTACCACCAATAGCAATGGCCAAGAACGCATTGCCTTAAAATACTTCTTTTAAACTCCTCGGCCTAACGTTTACAGGGAATATGAACTGGAATAGATACATTGAGAGCATTGCCAAGGCTGCTGCGAGGAAGGTTGGCTCCCTCTACCGTGCTAGAAAACCACTTACGCCTGACAGTATCCTATACCTCTATAAGGCAACCATTCGCCCATGTATGGAGTACTGTTGTCACATCTGGGCTGGTGCATCTGCTGCTTGTCTCTCGCTCCTGGACAGGGTTCAAAAAGAGTCGCCAACCTGATAGGTCCTGAACTGTCATCTAGTCTTCAACCTCTGTCCCATCGACGAGATGTTGCATTCCTCTGCCTGTTCTACAAATACTTTAATGGTGAATGCTCTGACGAACTGCAAACACTTGTACCTCCCCGACGTAACTACCCCCGACAAACCCGACAAGCTACTAAGTCTCATCCCTTTACAGTAGAGATCCCTTGGTGCAAGAAAGCCTTTTACTCCAATAGTTTCTTCCTCATAACTGCGGGTCTTTGGAACTCCCTTCCGGGATACTGCTTTCCCAACTGCAATGATATGCAGAAGTTCAAGTGTAATGTTAACAAACATCTTTCTACTCTTCTCCCTTCATAATGACCCCGCTAATTAAGTCCCTAATAGTAGCCCCCTGCTTCAAAGTGGCACTGTGCCTTGTTTGGGGTGAAAATTGAATAAAAAAAAAAAAATTCTGCTCCTGTCTCATGCATCTGTATTTTAGCCGTTTGGACGATATACAATATTTCAACTAAATTGACATTCCTAGCAATATGTACAACTTACTATGCATCCCCACCCAATACCCATACTATAACCCTAAATCACGCAACTGTAGTCATCCTTCGTTTCCTCATCTGAAGTAATTACCGATATATATTTAATTCTCTGGAATCTCATTAAACCATTAAGACCCCTGGACATCGTTCATTACTCAGCCATCATTCAGGGATATATTGCCCTCTCTATCGTTTTTTTTTAATTAAAATTCTTTTAAAGTAAAACTTACAAAAAATATTTGAATTTTATTCTCTTGTGCTAAAGATTTTTAACTATATTTCTGTAGAACTAATCGAGGATAATAACTATATAAAGCCTTTATAACATGACTAAATATTTACATTATTCTCGTTGGCAATATAAGATTTTTAAATTGGAATTTCTCATAGGCTTTGAAAGAACAAGTAAGATTCACACACATCCTGTCCCTAACTATTCCTAATACACTTGACCATTAACTCTACACCCTCACTGAAAGAACATTAGCATATAAAGCACCCTCTCACATAAAATAATACATACATATACACGCATCTTTTTTTCTCCTCAGAAAGCCACTCGAGTAGCAAACCCCACTCCACTCCCAGCAAAGCTAGCTTCTCCTGTTTTTTTTTCTACTGGTAAACTGAGTCAGTCCAAATTCCGTTCTTCAATATATTTTTCTGCCACTCTGTGCTTCAACGCCTTCGCGACTTTCCTCATATTCCTGATACAGTGTACCACATTTACATGAATATATGGTTTCTGAGCCTATGGACCCATATGACGATATTTGGTGTATGAAATTATAAAACGTTTTAAACGTTTCCTTCATATAATTGTAAATCTATGAACGCACCTAAGGTTCTTGCCCAAGCAACATTCACTCTATGCTTACTTCTAAATAGATCTGGCATCTTTCACTGAATGAGCTTATGCTTTGTACGGAAATTTTCTACTCCAGGAAGGGTTGGACAATAATCCTTCCAGTTTTCAAGCCTGTTAATTCCAGCATATAGATAGATAGATATGTTTGTATGTATGATATATATGGTTCGTCGTATATAAGCATATAACTGTAAACATAAAACCTGATTCGTATTATAACCTACGAACCCAACCATCTCTTATTATATTGGACTTTGACCGATTTTGAACTCTCTTCTTTTATGGAAATTTTGAGACTGTCTTCACATGAAGCCTGTATCTTTTGTTTGTACACGCGGTGGGGAAATTGTCATCTAAACTTTTATTATTTTTATCTGTATTCAACGCTACCAAGTATCCATTTCCGTATTTTTGTCCTCTATATATAATCATGTATACTTGTATATTTTTCCATAGGCATCATTGAGATTATGACTTCCTCCTCCTACAATTTTTATATTACGCTTAGTCCCTTATCCCCACGCTCATCCTCTTCCATATGCTCTCCCTGAAAACTGTTATATATATATATATATATATATATATATATATATATATATATATATATATATATATATATATATAACCTTCATCTCTCGCTTATCGTTATATCCCTAAATTGTTTTATTTCTCTATTCTCCTCTATATTAATTCTGTATTCTTTATTATATACTAGCAGTTCAGCCCGACTCGGTTCGGGTCCTAAGTACTGTTCATAACTTTATGTGTATATGTGTATATTAAAAAGTGTGCACATATGCCATAATGCTTTTCTTAATAACAGATTTCCTAAACTACCATAGAAAAAAGTTGGTAAAGACAGCAGTGATCAAATTTTCTTTTACTTTAACCCAAATTCTGACTCCTTAAAATTTATTGATTTGGGCTCAAATCAAATTAAAATGTGTTACCCATGTCCAAGTAACCTCCATCTAAAATTTCAACTGTTTAGACCCAAAATTAGTGGAAGAATTTGGTAGAGCCTGCAAAAATCAACTCTTTTTTTTTTAAAATTCAATTTTCACCCCAAACAAGGCACAGTGCCACTTTGAAGCAGGGGGCTACTATTAGGGACTTAATTAGCGGGGTCATTATGAAGGGAGAAGAGTAGAAAGATGTTTGTTAACATTACACTTGAACTTCTGCATATCATTGCAGTTGGGAAAGCAGAATCCCGGAAGGGAGTTCCAAAGACCCGCAGTTCTGGGGAAGAAACTATTGGAGTAAAAGGCTTTCTTGCACCTAGGGATCTCTACTGTAAAGGGATGAGACTTAGTAGCTTGAGGAGTTTAAAAGAAGTACTTTCAGGCAATGTGTTATTGGCCATTGCTATTGGTGGTAGAGAAGGTTTCTTGTAGTTATTGAAGGAAACGAGCTTAGTCTTAGCAGCATTGAATGTGACCAACCATTTTTGTCCCCATTCCACTACGGATTGGAGGTCGTCCTCTAGTGTTTCTGCCATTTCCTTGGATATGTGTTCATTTGTTTTCCCCTCATATCTGTTATAGAGAGTGGTGTCATCGGCAAATATACCCATCTCCGAAACAATATTATCAGGGAGGTCGTTTATGAATATCAGGAATAATAGAGGTCCAAGGATAGACCCCTGAGGTACTCCCGCATTTATGTCATATTGTTTGGATGTATGTCCGTCGAGGACAACTTTGATTTTTCTATTACTTAAGAAGGATTTAATTACATTATGAATTCTTCCAGTGATTCCATATGATCTAATTTTCCTTAGAAGACCATCGTGCCATACCCTGTCAAAAGCCTTAGATATATCAAGGGCCACCGCTCTACTCTCCCCTGTTTTATCCAATGAATGGTATATACGTTCAGAAACTACAGTTAAGATATCTGCTGTTGAACGGGCTTGCCTGAATCCATATTGTTTGTCAGTCAGGAGTTTAGCAGCTGTTAGGTGCTGGACTAGGGCTTGATTAACTAAGGACTCAAATATTTTGGCGAAAAGCGGGAGGAGGCTAATGGGGCGATAATTTAGTGGGTCAGTTCTTTCGCCAGAATTCTTGAAGACTGGTACCACAGAGGCGGTTTTCCAGCAGTCGGGAAAACAAGATTCGTTAAGGCATTTATTGTAAAGTTTGGATAGAACTGGAGCAACCTCGGCAGAGCATTTTTTTAATAGCACAGCCGGGATGAGATCTGGTCCACATGCTTTTGAGGTGTCTAGGTTTTTTATAATACCATGTACCTGAGAAGGGATGATTTTCAAATCATCAAGTGTGGCGTCTGTTCGCAGAGGAAAATCTGGGAGTGAGTGGTGTACCGAGTTCAGTGTGGAGTTTGAGGCAAACCGACTGGCAAGCAGATTAGCCTTGTCAGTTGCCGTGCAAGCAACCTCATGATTGTTTGTTAGTGGGGGAATAATTGACTGTCCATTATTAACTACGCTGTTGTAGATTTTCCAAAAATCCCGGGTTCCTAATTTCTGTGCTTCGATGCGCTTTCTGGTGGTTTCAGAGTAATCTGTCTTAGCTGTGTCTATCACTCTCTTACAATTATTTCTAGCTTCTATAAACTTCTGTTTATTTGAGCTGGACTTATGTCGGTTGAATCTGCGGAACGTATGCTGCCTTTGACAAATGGCAGCTGCACAAGCAGAAGTAAACCATTGGGGAGAGTGGGGCTTGCTATAGTATTTCCGTGCGGGAACATGTGCTTCAATAGCAGTTTTGAACCATTCAGTTGTCTCATTTGCACACTGTTCCGCTGGAAGAGTAAAGATATTTTGCCATGGGGCATCTCTGATGAGCTCCCTGATGGCTTCCCAATCAGCCTTTTTGTAATACCTCGTTGTTTTGAGAAGTGGGTCTTCAGTTTTAGGGCGAGAATTTAGGCTGATTTCTACCATTATCACAGCGTGATCAGCATTCGCGAGTGGGCTGTGGGCATTTGTTGTACAGTCATTGGGAACCGTTGTCAGAAAGAGATCTAGAAGTGAGGCATGTTGATCTTGCTGGTCTGGGAAACGTGTCGGAAATGTAACCAACTGAGATAGGGAATGAGATATAGAGAAGCTATGAGTTGCGCTACCAACTACGTCTGTGTGATTTGAGAATCCTAGCCAGTTACTGTGGTGGACATTGAAGTCACCAAATACATGTATTTGTGCGCTAGTATCGAGGGAGAGTGCTATATCTATACTGTCTGAGACTTTGTTTATTAGGGTACAGTCTTGGTTTGAGGGAGAGCGGTAGAGAAAATACAAGTAGCTAATATTGTGTTGCATATTTAGTCTGAAGCACATAAAGGCCTGCCCCTCTGATTCTAGTTTTATTTCTCTAGTCAGGGGGAGGGTGTTACGAATATAGACTCCAAGTCCATGCATATGTCTGTCCGAGTCCTTGCGGTAGAGTGGGAGATAACCAGGCATGTTAAAGTGGTTAGAGGGAATGGAGGAGTGAAGGTTAGTTTCACTTAATGCTAAGATATCCGGGGTGTTTACAAGGAGAAATGACTCAACATCATCTTTCCACACTGGCATCTTTTTAAACAGATTAAAAAGCTTGCTGCATGTCTGAATACCCTTTATGTAAAATTTAAAATGTTTAGACCGAAAATTTGCTTAACAGTTTGCTAGAGATGGCAAATGTAAAATCTTTTAATCTTTGACATCTTAGCAACAAACTTTTCGGACAAAAACCGAGTAAAAATCATGCCGTGTCTGAATACACTTTATGTATAATTTCAAACGTTTTAGACCAAAAATTCGCTGAGCAATTTCATAAAACCAGAAGAGCTAAATTCTTTTTAATTTGGACTAAAATTTTGACCTTTAGCAATTATTCTTTTAGGCTCAAATAGAATTATAAAGTTAGATTTATATCTAAAATTTCAAGTGTTTCGACCCAAAATTGGCAAAGGAGTTAGGTAGAGTTTTCAAGGGTCAAATCCTACAACTTTGACCCCTTAACACCTACATTTCTGGTAGAAACCTGAGTAAAAAGATTTTCCCAAATTTCAATACCCCGTATGTCAAATTTCGAGTCTGTAGACCGATAATAGACAGAGTTATTTGGTAAGGAAATGTACACAGACATACACACATACAAACATTTTCTTATATATATATATATATATATATGTCCATATATCCTAGCAGTTTCGCCCGGCTTTGCTCGAGCCCTATGTACTGTTCAGAACTTTATGTGCATATGTATGTATATTAAAAAGTGTGAATATGAATGCCTTTCTATATAATAGGCTTCCTAAACTACAATAGAGAAAAAGTGGTAAGGACCGCAGAGGTCAAATTTTCTGTAACTTTTACCCCAATTTTGACAACTTAACATTTATTGTTTTGGGCTATAATAGTTATAATGTTTTGGGCTATATAGTTATAATGTTTCAGCCATGTCCAAGTAACCTACATCTAAAATTTCAAGTGGTTAGACCCAAAATTGGCGGGAGAATTTGGTAAAGCCTGCAAAGGTCATGTCTGAATACTTTTATGCATAATTTCCAATGTTTAGACCCAAAATTAACTTAATAGTTTGCTAGAGACCGCAAATGTAAAATCGTTTGAAATTTGACTCCTTGGCAGCCAAATTTTCGGCCAAAAACCGATTAAAAAATTTGCCCAAGTCTGAACATACTTTATGTAAAATTTCAAATATTTAGACCAAAAATTGGCTGAGTAATTTGGTAGAGACCGCAGAGGTCAATTTTATTTTAACTTCAATCACAATTTTGACCCTTAGCATTTTGTGTTTTGGGCTCAAATCAAATTTTAAAGTTTGTTCCATGTCTAAAATTCAATATCTAAAATTTCAAGTGTTTAGACCCAAGATTAGTGGAGGAATTAGGTAGAGTTCTTAAAGGTCAAATCGTTGAACCTTGACCCCTTTACAGCCAAATTTCTGACTGAAAACCGATCAAAAATATTTTCCCAAATCTCTTTACCCTTTATGTCAAATCTCGAGTCTATAGGCCGAAAATTGACAGAGTTATTGGGTAGGGAAATGTACACACACAAACCGAAAAACAGACACACACATACCCAGACATTTTCATTTTTATAGATATATAGATTCACACTTACATATATACATATTATTTTTAATTTTTTATTTAAATGTTTTTTATGTTATCTCATTTTTTTTCAGTTTACTTTTAGTTTAGATTGCTAAACTCTATCTCTATCCTTACCTTCTATCTAGCCTATATATTATACTAGCTTGGGTGCCCAGCGTTGCCCGAGTGTTTAGAGGTGTAGGTTGAGCAAAAATAATAAAAAAGTTGTAGTAGGCAGGCTCGAACCCGTACCGCGAAAGAGGAAAAGAACGTGAAAAAAAACCTTGACGTCTTTGCTGTTGCGCCCAAACCGAAAGTGACGTAGGTTAAAATTAAGGTTAGTCAATCGAAAAGAGGCGATGACTTTCGAAAATATCGGCGAAAAATCGACCCCTTCCTGTAGAAAAGTGCCCAGTTGAGGGTGAAGGAATTAATTTTTTTTTTTTAGCCAATTGTTCGATATTTGTTGTCCGAGGGGTCGCGCTTTAAGACGATACCGATCTGGGGAAAATCCATCGCCTCTTCCGAAAGTTTTAGGCAGACATACATACATAATGATCGCAACGTCTTGTCAGCCGAGTGCCACTCCCTCAGATACCATGAGCCCCAAAATGACTTTTTTTTTAGTCCTACGGTGAATTCACATGCTCAAGCAGGCATGACACTGTTGACGGTCGTTGCGATCAATTATTACATCCTTCCAGCATTTCAAGCCTCCACGCGTCACAACTTTCCCATCGCCACAGGACACTATGATGTACGACAGCTAAGTCTCTTTCTCGGTTAAAAATGTTGAGATCAAGCAACAAGCAAGAGCAAGATAGCCAGCAACAAGTTAAACTGCAGACCCGCTTAATGTGGATACTGGTCTCCCGCTTTATGTTTTTTTTTAAATCAGATATTTGCTTTTCCTAGAAAGGTTGCCTCCACCCCAACGCACAGATACATACACACAAACACACATAGTGTTAGTTGGCCGTTGACCCCGAAAAAGGGTTCATTCGCCTTTTGGAAGGTCTTGTTTTTAATCCTTCAGGGTGACTAGCCACCCTTCTCACCAAACAAGTCTGGTGGGGGAACCAGTGTAAACACCGGTGACCCGAACATGAGGCAGGTAGTACTGGGTTACATTGTACCAGTAGCATATGACATGACCTGACACATAACCTGACACAATACATACATATATACATACATACATACATTTAAACAGACAGATGAGGTTTATATTATAGACGATATATGTATTGGTTTACTTTCCCTCTTTACTTTTTACCTGTACTCTTATAACTATTTTAACTTGGTTTATTTACTATAATATCTACCACATTTTATTTTATTTACGCCACTTTCTCACCCGTTTAATAATATTTAGAAATCTGTATAATCTTTAAAAATTAGTATCCATCTAATCTCTCTGCATATTAAGCCCTTTTTATACCCCCTCTCTATAGTTTTACTATCCGCCCTTATATAATATCGTTACCTCTATTCCTTATAGCCTCTAATCTCTCGCAAGTCCTCAGCTAACCAAGAAAAAACAAAACAGGTCATAGTATAAATTAGAAAAGTGCCCAGTTGAGGGCGAAGAAATTAATGATTTTAGCCAATTTTTCGGTATGTTGTTCAAAACGATACTGATCTTGTGAAAATCCGTCGCTTCTGTTTAAAGTTTTAGGCAGTCATGTAAACATACATGCATAGATTTATATATTGGTAGCTCAAATTTTCGACCCAAACCGATTAAAAAGCTTGCCCTATCTCTGAATACCCTTATTATGACCCCTTAACATTTATTGTTTTGGGCTCAAATCAATTATTAAGTTAGATCCATGTCCAAGAAACCTATACCTAAAATTTCAATTGTTTACACCCAAAATTGGTGGAGGAGTTTGAACTTTTACCCCTTAACAGCCAAATTATTGGCTGAAAACTGATTACAAAGATTTTCTCAGATCTCCATACCGTGTATATCAAATTTCGAGTCTGGAGACGGAAAATTGACAGAGTTATTGTGTAGGGAAATGTACACAGACAGACACAGACATACAGATAGACACATTCACTTTTATAGATATATAGATTTTAGCTGTACATTTGCAGACATGTTTCCGTTCTAATTATGCCCTAACTGCATTTCTCAGGACAATATTTCGCATGGATACAAAAATGAGAATAAAGGAGTATTTTGTTATGTAATTATGCTTACGTTATTCAATACAATTAAAATTACAAGACAAAATGTCGAAATGGCCTGACGCTTTTTAGACTTCAATTTTTTTTTAATTATCGTCTTAATTTCCCATATTAAAAAAAAAAAAACAGTTCTCAAATGAGGTTTGCGCATTCATTCAATATAATCTTACAGTTTTTAAATTTGCCTTTTTCGGTTATTTAATATAACCTCAAATTTATAAATCATAAAGAATTATTCCTTCATTTTCATTTTTGCATCCATACGAAAAAGTGGCCTGAAGAAGTTCATCTAGTTTCCAGATAGAACTGAAACGTGTATGCAAATGGGTAGCCAAAACTGGTTGTATAAACAAGATTTTGTACGAAATAAATGTATGCATATATACAAATATTGACGGCTGCATAAACCGGTACTAGTTGTCATCGTTCAAATCTGACAAGACATAAATCTTAAGACATATGCATACACGCCCATAACTTGTCTGTTTAGAATTCAAAACCGTTTTTCTATTTAGGTCGTCGGGGTCTCCTGCTGAGTAATTTTCCCTCATTATATCTACGTGTCTCGGGGCCACCTGGCGATCCTTATCCAATCCCAGATCAACATGAGACATAAAGTATTGTTCTACGTAGTAAAAGTGGCCAGGAAATAAAAGAGCAAACACTCGCACACACATGCACGTACTCACAAACACATCGTGCATACATGTTTTATTACTGTTTTGTTCAACACCAAAAAAAAAAAAAAGGCATATACTCACTTAGATGTACAGGACTACGTTTGGGGATTGTGTCTAACAGGGGTCTGATGGGAGAAGAGCAGACTTGTTTTTTGTTTGTTTGTTTTGATCCCTTTTTTTACTCCTCCGAAGAACAGCTCATAAAAATCAATCATTTGAGGCCTCTAGCACCGCTCTGCGACTTTTAGTTTCGGAAAAGATAGAGTTTGAAAATGTGTAGACGGACAGACAGACATCGTGAGTTTTATTATATTTTAAAAAATTGTATCATTTCCTAAAATAGCAGTGGGTCATTTTGATGCTGATATAGCTGTGATGAACAAAGAAAAAAACTTTCTCATCTTTTCGTATTGATACTTGATGTATTCGTGATCCGTTTGGTTACCACTATTTATTCAACTTTGATTCCATTCGAATATTTATCACAAGTAGTTCAGCACAGCTTTGTACTGTTCAGAACCTTATGTGCATATATATACATATATATATATATATATATATATATATATATATATATATATATGTACTGTTCAGGACCTTATGTGCATGCATATATATATATATGCATATATATATATATATATATATATATATATATATATGTTTGCCTCATCTCTCTCCTGGCAACCTACATCTAAAATTTCAAATGTTTAGACCAAAAATTGGCGGAGGAGTATGGTGGGGACTGCAAAGGTCAACTCTTTCAATTTTGACCTCTTAGCCTCGAAATTTTTACCCCAAACAAAATAAAAGCTTGCTGCATGTCTGAATACCCTTTATATAAAATTTCAAATGTTTAGACCCAAAATTGACTGAATAATTTGCTAGAAACTGCAAAAGTCAAATCTTTGGAAATTTGACCCCTTGGTAGCCAAGTTTGCGGTCAAAAATCGATTAAAAATCTTGCCGTATATCTGAATACACTTTATGTAAAATTTCAAATGTTTAGACAAAAATTGGCTGGGGGGTATATCCGTTCATTCAACATGTCCTATGAATATTGCTGACTTGAAATATAATGTTCACATGAAAACTTCATACTGGCATTAAGTTCGCTTGAAAAACTTCATTTAAGTTACAAAATCGATAATGGTGAAGTAGAGGAAATACATGTCAAACATTGATACGAAAAAATTGCATGAATATTTCTTTAAATATTTGGATATTTTATTTTGTTTTGGAAATTGGTTATTGTGATTATCGATTTGAGTTATGTATGCTACACACACACACACACACACATACACACACACATACACACACATAGACACACATATATATATACATACATAAATTTTTTATTTGAAAATGTATTATTATTAGCTACGGACACCATTGTTTCACGATTATGCAATCATCGTGTAGGAGATGTTAATGGCTGCCGATCGAACGATTCGAAACCCAGTTACACGGTTATGTTTGATCCTACAGTCTGATATTTAACACCCAGGATAACCTTTCCTTCATCGAAAAAACGTAAAAAGTAAGCTTAAAAAAGCAGGAACATCATTTCATCCCTAGTTTATTCCTTATTATAAATTCTCTCATATATAATCCAAGGAAACGCTTGGTTTATACAGGAAACACACACACACACACACACACACACACACACACACACACACACACACATATATATATATATATATATATATATATATATATATATATATATATATATATATATATACAGTCGCTGATTCAACCAAACGTTTCCTTGGCGTATATATATACTTCCATTTTAGTTTTGCATTTTTAAAAAAAATCTGTCGTTTTTTTTTTCTCTCTTATTCGTAAACTATCATAAAATATGTTTCAATCGATATTTATTCAATAACGGACCAGTTTTCCTACCTAGCAAAAAGGGGCGAGTTTTCCGGGAACGAGTTTTCTGGGCATGCACATGTCTCAGTTTCTTTCTGTTTTTGTTACTTCATTTTTAAAAGGAATTTAACGTTACGTTTAATATCTACGGTATTTCTGTTCATAAGAAATCTACATTAATTAAACTATAATATGTATGCCTTTAGCTATAAAGTTTAGTTTCACCCGTTCTAAAAGTCGCAGAGCGGCGCTAGCGGCCTCAAATGATTGGGTTTTTATGGACCCTTCTTTTATGCGTCTTTAGCAGGTTAAAGGTCTTTAAGGGGGCAAAAAGGAGTCAAAATTAAAAAAAAAAAAAACTCGTTATACATTTTGTATATTCATCTAGCAGTGGATGGAGGGCGCCCGGCTTTGCCCGATCGTAAAATACGCTTAAATATGATATTTTATTTTATCTAGATTTCGTATATATTATTATAGAGTCGTGATTTCAAAAGTGAAGAAAAAGTATTTGAGTGCCATCAGTTGGAATCGAAACCGGAATCAAAACTGTAACATTCAAAGCTGTATCAACGTGACACGCATAAAATAAACTAACATGAATGTATAAAATGAATGACAATTTTTTTGTTTCAATTTTGAATCTTTTTTTCTCATGAGAAACTATTTTAACCGGCTAACGACCCATAAAAAGACGGTCCATGAAAAATTCGATCATTTGACACTCCTAGCGCCGCTTTGCGACTTTTAGTTTCGGCAGAGATAGAGGTTGAAATTAGGGAAACAGACAGAAAGACAGACAGACAGATGTAGTGCCTTTTATATGTTTAACCGGTTCATATACGCTTCACGTTAGTACAGTGGTATTTAAGTGCATTTTACGACCAGGTAAAGCCGGGTGTCCCCTTCCCCTAACGTATGTGTATTAACGTAGTAGTAATAACGTAGTATGTTTATAAGAAGAGAGAAGGGTTATGGGTGGAAAAATCTGTGTGGATGTGACATACATAAATATTTACATAGATAGACAGATACTGAAAATATTGGAATAGACACGTAGATATGAACTGAGTAGATTGGGATATATAGAACGTCTAGATAGACATACAGGTAAGAAAAAACTGAAAATGGAAGATAGTAAGAAAGAAAATATACATCATTCAAACTTGGGTAAAAAATATCGGAATTAAAGGGAACGGATTCAAGGAAAAAGTTGAAATGAACATTTCATTATATTTGCTTGGGGTTGTTAAAAGTAAAAGATTTATTGATAGACGCATCGATGGATTTCTTGGACTCCCTCGCCTTATACTTACACCTGCCGTCGCCGTAAAGTTCGAGTTTGTACTTTCTGACATGATGTTGCTTAAGATCAGTTGTGTAATTCGATGCCAGTTGACTCGTCTTGAATTATGGGAGAAAGATAATAAATGACAGTCCGAAGAACATTCGGGGTGGGGGATGAAGGAGAGAAGAAGAAGAAGAAGAAGAAGAAGAAGAAGAAGAAAAGGAAGCAGAGGAAGAAAAACTTCCAACAAGCAATCAGCAACTTCAGTAATATATATATATATATATATATATATATATATATATATATATATATATCAAAACAATAAATAAAAAATACGTCCAAATGAAAAATGGGCGACTTTCTAAGAAAAACACCGGATCTCCGAGGCGGATACGTTAACCTTAATATCGTTTAAAAAAATCAACAGCAAAAACTACGTAAACAGATAAACGATAAAAACATTAGCAGTAAATTGTCTATGGCATCATAGCGTAATGGGTTAGGACGCTAGACTGAAATACATAAGGTTCGAATCCCAACAACAATCAAGCTACGCTGAAGAAGAGTAGGGATCCGAAACACGCGTGTCCGTAGATTACTGTTTTTAAAAATAATATATATATATAGTCATCGACATACAGTTCTGTTTCGCTGTATCACCTCATTAGTGCCGCTAGACTAGCATCTCTCCCAAGCCAAGGATTGAACCTAGAGCCGTGGTGTTGACAGTCGGCAGTTCTCCCACTCGACCATGGAATCGACGACCGTAAATAACTAGTCGGAATGTCTATTAAATAGACACCCGCTACCAGATGTGGCATCAGTACTCCTTTCTTGGACGTACTTGGCTTTTATACAAATAGAGAATTGCATCAGGGGTTAGATATCTTCTGGAGCGGTAGAAGGGTCCCGTTATTTTCCCAGTGACCTGGGCAATAGACTTGATGTACGTGTTCCATTTCAGATCAGGAGTAAAGGTCAAACCCAGCAGCTTGTCAAAACATTATACCTCCCCAAGACGAGAGCCACCCATTTCAATTGATGCCAGATAGGGATCAGAGCGTTGATGATGTAAATATAGGAGCTTGGTTTTAGATGAATTAAAAGTAACCAGCCACCTCTTTCCCCACATATATGTATGTATACGGCATAATCGCATTGACACACTCTCGTCAAATCTCGTCAAGTAAAGCAACGTCGAGCCTGGTCAGTACCAGATAGGTGACCATTTTGGGAATTCTAGGCGCTGTATGAGCTCTCCGCTTCTCTCGGCATTTGTTTCCAGTCGTCCTGTACAAACTTCATTTGCCACTGGTATTAAACAATGTCGACTAAGGAGAGGTGTAGTTGGTGATTGCGCACCTCCACTCACAAAAATTTAACCCGCATGCACCCCTTCGAGGGTATCCATAGTCTGTCAAAGACTGAAGGAGCCCTATGCTATATATATATATATATATATATATATATATATATATATATATATATATATATATATACAGTGATGATCATATTTATTGGCACGGTAAAATAAAAGTTAAATTTTGTCTAATAAATTCTAAAAAAGGAATTAAATTAAAGAAAATAACAAAGTATATTATGTATTTTTAACTGGCCTTTTCCGATGCAGCAATCGGATTTTAGAAAAAATAAATAACAAAGGAACAAAAAACATAATTGCAAAAAACCCTTGTTCAAAATTATTGGCACGATTTATTTAATAATCAATTGTATAGCCTTTGGCCTTGATTACCTTCCTCAGTCGCTTTTCATAGTTTACAACCAAGTTGTTGCACTCTTCAGTAGTAATTTTAGCCCACTCTTTCTGACAATAATCCTCCAATTGAATAAGATTCTTAGGCTTCCTTTGCATTACCCTCAATTTTAATGTTCTCCATAAATTTTCAATTGGATTAAGGTCTGGGCTTTGTGATGGCCACTCCAAAACATTAATATGATTGTCCTTAAGCCATTTCTTAGTCAGTTTAGCCGAATGCTTTGGGTCATTATCTTGCATGAACCACCAACGACGACCAAGTGAGAGCTCTTTAGCAGAGTCTTTCAGGTTTTCATTCAATATTTTAACATAATCTTCCTTTTTTATGCTACCCGTGACCTTAACAAGTCGCCCTGGTCCAGAGGCAGCAAAGGATCCCCAAAACATCAAACTGCCTCCACCGTGCTTCACTGTGGGTATGGTGTTCTTAGGCAGGAAAGCTTCGCCAGATTTTCTGTAAATATAAGACACTTTATTATGGCCAAATAACTCTATTTTCGTTTCGTCAGTCCATAGAACACGTTTCCAGAATGCAACATCTTTATCAATATGACGTTTTGCAAAGGCTAGCCTTGCTTTCAGGTGCATAGGCTTCAATAAGGGAGTCTTTCTCGGACGACATGCTTTTAAACCAGCTCTCTTCAAAACTCTACCAACTGTATGTCGAGATACATTCACTCCAGAGGTGCTCTGTTCATCAACAATCTCCCCAACAGAGATCCTTGGGTTTTGTTTTACTTGTCGAACAATTTTCCGTTCATCTCTTGGGGAAAGAATCCTTTTTCTCCCTCTACCCTCTAAACTCATAACGTGGCCTTGCGATTTGAACTTGTTTATTATGGCTCTAACAGTGGATTTGGGAAGGTTTAGCTTCTTTGAAATCTTATCATAGCCCTCCCCATTGGTATGGCATGCTACAACAAGCTTCCTGACGTCTTCGCTGTGTTCCTTAGTTTTAACCATGGCGATTGAAAATTATAATTTAGTTACTTATAATAGTTTAAATAAATCGCTATCTAAAAATTATCTGAAAAAAATTATTCACTGAATTAGCGTTAAACAAGCATAATATGGCTATAAAAAAGTTCAGAAAGCACGTAAACCGGAAATTGATTGATATTATACTGATACTAAAAGAAAAACAAAGCCGTGCCAATAATTTTGAACAAGGGTTTTTTGCAATTATGTTTGTTGTTCCTTTGTTATTTATTTTTTCTAAAATCCGATTGCTGCATCGGAAAGGCCAGTTAAAAATACATAATATACTTTGTTATTTTCTTTAATTTAATTCCTTTTTTAGAATTTATTAGACAAAATTTAACTTTTATTTTACCGTGCCAATAAATATGATCATCACTGTATATATATATATATATATATATATATATATATATATATATATATATATATATATATAATTAAATTTATTTATACAAACATTGAAGGCTACATATGTGCATACATGTTTCTGTAATCACCCTGCTGGGGAGATTACGTCTTCAGGCTAAGAATTACCATCGAAAACTGTCATTTAGAACCTTGTCACCTAATATATATATGTGTATGTGTGTGTGTGTGTTTGCGTAAAGAGAGTGAAAGTTATAATACAGTCAGAGTGAATAAACGAAGTATGCTCTCCCCACAGAGATATACTTACACATACATAAACAACAAACACACACATATATGTACACACATATATATACTTTTTATTTGTTTTTACATATAATGTGTTGCTACACAGTCATGAGCATGTTTCGACTAGCTGGCGAAACATGCTCATGACTATGTAGCAACACATTCTGCTTATGTAACAACAAATAAAACGTATACCTTGCTCTACTTCGGTATTGAGCACTCTTGTATTAACCTTGTTATATTTCATTGATTACTTTACCTCTGGAAAATAAGCTCTAATATATATATATATATATATATATATATATATATATATATATATATATATATATATATACATATACATATATATATATACATATATATATTAGGTTGGTGTAAAACTAATATTGTTATTTGGCATTCAACTTCAAAAGATCATAACTCCTTTGATAATAAAATTTATTAATCGGAATAAGAAACATTAGAATCGACAAATTTTTGCCAACGAGAAACAAGTCTATTTATCTCATTAGCATAGAAATCAGGAGCTTTGGAAGTGATGAAGTAATTGAAGGCCGATTCGGCATCATCTCGGTTTTGAAACATTTTTCGCACAGGAAGTTGTTGAGAGTGTTAAAAAAGTGATAATTGTGGGCGAGAGGTCCGGTGAATATGGTGGATGAGGCAGAGTCTCGTGGCCCAATTCCTTCAACTTCTGGAGAGTCACTTGAGCAACATGCTGGTAAGCGTTGTCATGGAGAAGAATTGGCCCCTTTCATATTGACAAATCTCGGGCACATACATTGGAGCTTCAAGTGCATATCGTCAATTTGTCGGCAGTACTCCTCCGCCGTAATAGTTTCGCTCAGATTCAAGAAGCTGTGACAGATGAAACCGGCCGCAGACCACCAAACACTCGCCATAACTTTTTGGTGCAATTTCAGCTTCAGGAAGTGTTGTGGAGCTTTTTCGGCATCCAATCACTGTGTCGAACGTCGTTGGTTGTAGTAGAAGATCCACTTCTCATCACACATTACAATCCCCTCGAGAAATGGGTCGTTTTTGTAGCGCAGAAGGAGCGTTGAAGACATTTCAAGACGACGATCTTTTTTGTTATCTTTCAATTCATGCGGCACCCATTTATCCATCATTTTTAACTTTCCTATTTGCTTTAAATGGCGAACGACTGTTGAGAGGTCGACCTTCAGTTTAACAGCAACTTCTCGTGTGATTTTGCGAGCATCGGCTTCAATTAAGACTTTCAAATTTTCGTTATCAACCGCAGTAAGACGCCCGCGACCATCTTCATCTTTGATGCGCTCGTCACCATTGCAAAATTTCTTGAACCACCGTTGTGCCTCACGTTCGTTAGCGGTTCCTAGGCCAAACGCATCATTGATATCAGGAGGTGTCTCGGCAGTTTTTCGGCCTTGCTTGAACTGGAACAAGAAAATCGTGTGGATTTGAATTTTGCCCTTGTTATCGAAAAGCCTGCAAAAAATGAATGAAGAGATTGAAAACGGCAACGAATAACACGATTCGATAGGGCGAAAGACGTGTTTCAAAATGATATATAACATGACTATATATATGTCAATGAAAATATTCTTTGAGGTTGCTATTTTTCAAAGATAAGGTAACCAGTGTAATATAACGAGGTTAATACAAGAGTGCTCAATACGGAAGAGGAGCAAGTTACACTTTCAATTTGTCTTCACGTAAGCGGTAATTTCTTGCTACACAGTCATGAGCATGTTTCGGACTTCTAATATTTAGTAACAAGAGATCTGATCAAGCAATAATGTTTATATTCAAGAGCGGAATTCTTCATCTAATTCTTTATGGTTAAGAATCCCGCTCTTTTGAATATAAGCGTTGCTGCCTGAAGAGATCTCTAGTTATTAAATACTATAAGACCGAACATGCTCATGACTGTGTAGCAACAAATTACTGCTTATGTAAAGACAAATTGAAAGAATATATATATATATATATATATATATATATATATATATATATATATATATATATATTGATTATCTGCTCTAGTCAGAGATCCACAGCGGTGCACCGGAAAGAAGTTTCATATACCTTTCTAGAGTGACTTAGTCCACAATACATTGTAGTCTGCATTGCACTGTAGAGAACCTTCTTTGGATTTCATAAAATAATTTTTATATGATGACTTGAATTAAAGTTTTAAATACAAACGTTATCATAGTTCTTTGTGCTCTAAACAGAAGTATCAATTTTAAAAGAATCTACTATCGATTTTATACGCCGGGCCTTTCTACTTGTGCGATGATAACATTTCTAAAATTCAATCGTGATATTTGGCTGGATCAAAATGTTAACTTTGGTCAAAATTGTACTGTTCCTGGTTTTAATCATGTTTGTTCGATTATCGATTTTCGATATTTATCGGAGCCATTCCAATACAAAACGTAAGAACACTTCCAGACCCATAAAGTACATTTGTGGAAAAAAATCGGTCCACCCGTTTCCGAATCCATTAAGTACTCTCTCTCTCTCTCTCTCTCTCTATATATATATATATATATATATATATATATATATATATATATATCACATACATACACAATGCATTTTATATATAAGTAGAAATATTATTTCGTTGTTTTCTAAATTTATATAATATAGATTTAATTGTAATAAGCAAGATACTGGAAAACGGATGTATTTTATTTCCGATTGAAATCATCAGGCTTTTCACACGAAGTTACATTCCAAGCAACCAGAATCATTGATTTTCTTATTCATTCCCTACCTATTCATATCCTTCAACCAATGAATTTTCCCACTTTGTGTAAGAATACCTTCAGGGTTCTTCATTCTTCGTGATCTCGTCAAGACCCACAAGGAACTTAATCAAACTATTCTTTTCTTACTTGACCAATTACTATCATTATGTAATTTTTGCATCAAGTTTACACACAAATATATTTTTGCTCTACATTTTTTCGATTCCCCTTAATCCGAGTGAAAATGAGTATCCTTCATATGCAAATATTCTCTGTTTTCTTCCATTATAGGGATCGATGGTGATATCTCTTCCACGCTTTGTAATACTGTCAATCCTCTGCAGGTATTTTCAGTGCTGTCAACAGATGTTTATTTTCAGTGCTGACAACGGATGTTTATTTTACTGTGTTTTTACGGTGGTCGGCTTACTGATGGATCAAGTTGCAGTTTTTTTCCTTACATATCGTTAGACTTAACCTAGTTGACTCCAACTCATTTGAATTAGATTTAATATGTAATGCCTTTTTTCGTTATATTTTGTGCATATATTAAAATTATTATATTTTGTCTTTCTTGTTTATAGTCTCTTTGATGTCTGTTGTCGTTTTTTTTCAAGTGTTTGCACGTGGGTGGGCAAACCGGTTGTTTGTAATGGCCACACAAACAAGTTATCTGGTTCCGAATCTGTTATATTCTTTTCTTCTGAAAAAAAAAAACCACACATCACGTAAATCATGGATTTAAATATAACCTCAAAGACCATGGATTGTGACTTGTCAGCAGTCATATAACACCTCTGGTTTGTCTCAAGCCAGGCCTTAAATAGTGAACGAATCTTCTCCGCCATCCACCGAATATTTGCCGAATTCCCGCCAGCGCTTGCAGAAAAAGGTATCGAGGCGGTGATTGAGGCTGAACACAGTTACATTGAATAGATGTCAGCTCTAATACATAATCAAGTTACCTGAATAGATTTTTTCAATAAAAGTTTTAAAATACAGCTGTAGTGTTGGTTTCTTTAGGACGACAAATTTATCGTTCTGCCTCGTATTTATTGTAAAGTGCACTGACGTATCCAATGGGACGACACAATTTGATCATCGAACAATTGATTTTAAAATTGATAAATACAGAATGGTTTGCTTATCGGACGATCTCCTTGTGTTTTTATTTGTGTGAAAGATGATAATGTACATAGCGATATATTATGTATTATATTGTATGTTTTTTTTCATCTGTTTCAGTATCAAGCCGAAAGAGATGGTTGTTACAAGAAACTACTTGACGGCCGTGTAATGCTGAAAGAAGACACACATCTTTTGTTCGGCTTCCAGCATCAGTACGAAAGAGAAAAGAACATTTCGGAAAAGCAGAAGATTTTGAACGCATGGCGCTGAGGACGCAATGAAAAATATTCAACTCTTCAGTTCTTTAATATTTTAGTTTCCATTTGTTAATGTTTGAAAACTATTCTCATGCATTCTAGAAATGGGTTCAAATTCACATGAACAATCGGAATAAAAGAAACAAATTTGCTAAAAGATGAACGAATATGATGATCAGTTCTTTATCATTTTGTTGTTAATTACTAAGGTTTTACATTAATTCAGGAACTCACACACACACAAAAAGTGACTTTTATATAATCGTATATATATATATATCTGTGTGTGTGTGTGTGTGTGTGTGTGTGTGTAATGTGTGCATGTCTGTGTGCGTAAATGACAATGATAGATCGAGTGGAATCTGAACAGGACGCCTTGGTTCAAGAGTTTGTGTTAATGACCGTCGTTATAATCTAAAACGACTAGAAAGAGGAAGTGAAAGGAATATTGTGTGTGTGTGTTCATTCCTTATAAATTCTGAAACGGCTGCGCCTATTGTTTGCATGCGAAAGGTTTTTTTTTCAAGAATTTCACGTCTGCAGTATATAATATCATACAACGTCTGGAGTATGTAACAGAATGGGTCTACGCCACAGATTTTTAAAATAAGGTTGTTTTAATGTCCAATGTTAACAAATTCTTGTTGAGCCGTCCTCCTAAATAATCAAACCCTGTCCAGTCTGAAACGTCCTCTAAACAAACTCACTAACCCTTATCCTCGAATCACATTTGCGTCTTGATAAGCGATGAAACACTAATACATAAAACAATATTATGAAGTCTGCATTGTAGAGTAATAATTCAAAAGCTCATTTCGATCGGTACAATAATATTTATTTGCACATCCATAAACACTAAACACTTCGCAAATTCCAGATAAACTCCACCACTAATATATATATATATATATATATAAGTGCGTGTGTGTTTGTGTGTGTTTATGTATGTATGTATGTACATATATATATATATATATATATATATATATATATATATAATCGATTTACGGTGAGTAGGATACTTGACCTATAATCATAATGTCGATTTTACCGAAATAGAGAAGGCTAAATTATTTGTCCAACGATTTGCTCTAAACTCCACTCTCGCCACGCAAAAATACTTCCTACCATAGTTTCTACTACGAACGGAAACCGCGCTAGACTAACTGATTATCTCCACTGCCAATTTCCTGTCTATCATAAAAAAATGGACATCAAAAAAGCCTATAAACGGAACATTGTCACTGCTATGATATATAAGGAGTGTCCTGCTGGACTGACACCTGCCTTTTCCAAACTCAACAACAACAACGACGACGACGACGACGACGACGACGACGACGAAGAATGTCTTTCGGAGTATTGCTTCCTTGATAAAGAGAAAATTCCCTCTGTAATACTAATTTTCTAGAACATTAAAAATTATCGCCCCATAAGTCAGTTGCTGCTCTTAGGTTAATTATTAATTATCTTACGATAATTAACTACCTTGAAAACGTTTAGCCGCTCGATGATCAAGAGAATGGATGTAGGTGTGCATATCTTAACAGTTGTTATATTGTAGCACTGCCTTGGCAACGCCAAGTTACCTAAGAAATTATTATTATTATTATTATTTGTCATCGAAGCGGATTAAAGATTTATGAAGAGAAAAATATTTATGTTGAATATTTTGCAATCAATAAGAATATTAACTTGATGGAAATATATTTTTTAGTTAAACGAAGAAGTTAGAAATTTTAGCTGACAAAAATAATAACAGATAGATTACGTGAGAAAAAAATCAGGTGATTTGATTCTTTCGTTACGTTAGTTGATGACGTAATTACAAAGGGAGATAGTTTTTTGATATACAGGTAGGGTTTAACACTATTCAAATGATAAACTGGGTAGAGAAATCGTAATATGAGGTAAAAGGCTTGGAGCAGGATTACACACTACTCCCCATTCATAAACGAGAAATGCAAAGTGTGCCTAGACAGGATAAATTTATCAAAACCTTTTTCTAGTAAATATCACTCTACTTACATCCCCTTACCATCCAATGTTGAGTAAATTATAAATTGTAAAAGTACGAGTAAAAAAAAAGATAATCTGGTATCATTAGTTGAGAATAAGATGACTTTGCTTACCCGTTAAATTCAACAGGTGGATCTGGTGAAAAAATACATATAATTCGCTTTTTAATAACTATCTGTGCATGTGTGGTAGTTTAACAAATAATGTTTCAATCTCACTGATTAATGTTGGAAACATCACACTGAATATAGACCAAGCAGTCATCTTTTAATTACTTTTCTATTTCCTTTCTTTCCTTATTGGCATTATATTGGAACAGATGCACTTAAATTTAAAATAGAAGCATAAGTTGAAAAATATTAACGATCTAAAGTTCAACTATTCAATTTTAAACCAAGGACTCGGGCAACGCCGTACAACCTATCTTAAGATTTCTTTGTCTCTTTAATCTCTCTTTGTACACACACACACACACACATACACACACACACACACATATAATATGACTACTTCATTTAATCACATAAATTAATATGCGAAAGTATAAATTTATGCATAAACTTACGAAGTATTTACAAGTATGTATGCATAAACTTACGAAGTATTTACAAGTATGTATGCATAAACTTACAAAGTATTTACAAGTATGTATGCATAAACTTACGAAGTATTTACAAGTATGTATGCATAAACTTACGAAGTATTTACAAGTATGTATGCATAAACTTACGAAGTATTTACAAGTATGTATGCATAAACTTACAAAGTATTTACAAGTATGTATGCATAAACTTACGAAGTATTTACAAGTATGTATGCGTAAACTTACGAAGTATTTACTTCAACAGTGCTCAATACGTAGGTAGAGCTAGGTAGTAAATTAGAAAATATATATGGCAATTAAGTTACACAGAATATTCTGCGTTTAATCCACGTAACGATTCATCAGGCTTATGCAAGGAGTTGTGGTTGTCTCGCGTTTTTATATACTCACGTTCTATTGAGTTTTTAGTAAGCCAAACAGCTTTCTAGTTTCCACAGCACCCTTTCTAATCAGCCATTGAGTAGACACTGACAGGGAAAGGCCCAGTTGACCTCCGGTTCACCCTTCCTTTGTGTGTGCTATTTTAGCGAGGAGCGTAGATATCTAGTGTTCTGACCGATTTTAGACTAGGTTAAATATGTTTTTTTGTTAGTTTATATATATACACATAATAATTTATGTATATGTATGTTTAGTTTATTCATTTTCTATTGTTATTGTTAATTTTAAAGTTATTTTATATCGCTATCCTAGAGTAAATTTTATTCTGTGAGCACAGTTATTCGCTATTTCTGTCCTACAGTTTTATATATGTTGGGTTTCTTTAAAGTATAGGATAGCAAATTTTTCGTGAAGGCATACTCTACATGGATCTTCTAGATCTCTACGTGTATTTGCTTGTCTTACTATTTTCCATTCGACTACTGGCGGGCGTCCGATTTCTTAGATTTCCCAGTATTTTTTCATTAGTTTTCATTCGGGTTTTTATTTTGAATGTACTTTTGTGGTCATAATATCGGGTTTTGAAATCTAAGGAAGTCATACCTACGTAATATTTCTTGTTATTCGAGTTTTCCTTCGCAAAAAGTGTGGCCTGGTAAACTATGCTTTTGGTTAGACATTTATTTTGAAGTGGGCAAAGTGTGCGGGATCTGCAATTGCAGAAATTTATCTAATTCATTATTAGTATTTTTATTTTTATTTCTAGTATGGCTGTCGTTGTCAAGAGTTGGTTTATTATTATTATTATTATTATTATTATTATTATTATTTCTACTAGTTACATATCTGTTCTTTGTGTTAGTTTTATTTTTGTCATGGTGCCCACTTTTTTATTGTTTATTTTGTTGTTGTTTTCATTGCTTTTATTTAATATTTTGTTATTATGTGCTTTAATTATCATATCTTAATTTTCGCAGCAGCTGTATGATAACTTTAGGTTGTTTTTGTTGAAAATTTTGTGTAAGGGATTGGTTACGGGGAAGTGCTTTTCGATGAGATCTAGAAATTCCTTGCCAAGTTTTGTTTTTAACATTTGATTGTATGGCGCCGTATGCCACATTATATTTCTTTTACTTCTATTTTTAATTTTATTATAGTTATTGTTTTTAACGTGACGTCCAGGAAGTTTGTTATTTTTTATGTTAGCTAGTACGTCTATTTTTGGGCCTAACTTTTTTATTACCTTGTGTATGATTTTCTTAAAGTCATCTCCCTTTGTTGAAGTCTTTTATTATAGCTAGTCCATCATCTCTATATAGGCCGATATCCGTAGTATCAAATAGGCTTGTGAGGGTATATAGAATGAATAATCCCACAAGATCCGACGGCTCTGCAGAATAGAGGGCACCCATCGCCAAATCAAACGAATTTGTCATTTTAGTTTTTAGCCATTGGTTGTTATTTACTAGAACTGATTTTCTACATTTTTTAATAATATGGATGTCTTCCGAGGATATATCAGTGTATGTCTCGGCAAATTCTAGGGCAGTGTTGAAAAGTTCTCGGATATCGAGGGATAGAAGTCTATGATGTCGAACTGTATAAACGTATATTTATTTTTGTTTTCTATCTTTTTAAACCAAGTGATTGCTTCGGCAGTATTTGCCCACTGGTTTAATTATATGTCTTGTTTTATTTGTGTGTTTACTCTAGAAAGTATTGCTTTGCAGATTTTACCTATTTCTGGTTTAGTTGGGTTTATCAAGTGAGTGCTGGGGTTATTATTGAAGTCACATTTGTGGTCTTAGAGCAGAATATATGCCTCTCTAGGTTTCAATTTTCCAACTTTATCGCTAATTTTTAATTTATCGGTGATTTGTTTACTTTCAGTATTTATTATATCTATGTAGTCGCATTCGTTTGTATCCAGATGTTTGTAGTTTTTGTAATGTTTTCTGTGATTAGTTTGTTATATTCTTGTTTATCTATTTTATTAAACATTATTTACAAAGGTTTTATTAGAGTTGTTTATGTTTCTAACAATTTTGTGTAGTTTCCGTTAGAAATTGTTATGTTGATTGTGGAATTCTAAATTTTTAATTACGCTTAAAAGTTAATTTTCAAAGTTTATCAAAAGATTACTGCTTTTGCATTTTAGGGGGGCTAAAACCATAGGATTCTTTGTTGCAATATTTTGGGTTAATGAGGTATGATCCCACACAGTCGGACGATTCTATTTATAAACGATGCTGCTAAGAACTGATGAACCAAATTAATTCACGTTCTGCTACCAACCAATCAGAAACCAGAATTGCTTCATTAATATTAAACCTTTTCTGGGGCAATTTCACATGTTCTTTTCCCGGGTTTTGACACGGTAAGAATATTTTGTTCTGTGGAACTGTCTACTACAAACAAGTCACCTCCCAGGACTTGTGTGCAACAGCGAACCATCTGAAACTGTTCTGAAACTCAAATAGAAGAAATTTGCTCGCCATCGCATTTGGCGTATTAGTTCATCTGTTTTATGAAAATTTAATAATATAACTATGCTTGCTAGGTGTGGGGATGTTTTTAAGCGATGTTTCGAAATTAACCCTTTCGATATCTATTTTTTGGTGGTGAAATAAATTCTTTTGAGAACGCTCAACTGTGTCATGAGCTAAGTATAACCACTTCATTTACTCACATAAATTAATATACGAAAGTATAAATTTATGCGTAAACTTTAAGTATTTACTTTAACAGTACTCAATACATAGGTAGAGCTCGGTAGTAAGTTATAAAATATATATGGCAATTAATCTACACAAAATATTCCGTGTTTCATTCACGCTAGGACTAATCAGGCTTATGCGAAGTGTTGTGGTTGTCTCGCGTATTTATATACGCACATTCTATAGAGTTTTTAGTTAGCCAATCAAATTCCTAGTTTCCACTGCACCCCGTTAGAATAGCACACACAAAGGAAGAGGTGAACCGGAGGTCAACTGGGCATTTGTCCTGTAAGTGCCTGCTCATTGGCTGATTAGGAAATGTACATGTTGATCTGGTAATGACATCACGCTGTCAGGTTCATCGGTCTTTACTCTTAGTAGCCCCGGTTAAACCCACATAGGGTTAGTGCCGTTTCCATTACACACTGATTATTTACAGAAAAAGATATGCGTATGTATATAAGATATAGAAAAATATTTTTCACTTATCATACAGTAGGTTTTGAAAAAATATATACGTCATGTAAGCTACACAGAGTACCATTAAATTTATGTAAACTGATTGATCAACTTTCGCACAACTCTCTTATAATATTGCGTATATATATATTTATATATATATATATATATATATATATATGTGTGTGTGTGTGTGTGTGTGTGTGTGTGTGTGCGCGTGCGTGCGTTTTGATTCTTAATCCGGCAGGGGGATGTAATGCGTCTAGTGTGTTAGGTATAAGTTAGTGTTAATTTAATGTTTGCATGCCTTCTAGCTTCCAGCCAACACCGCTGGCTAATCTCATAGTGAAAAGGGAGTAGCTATGCATAAGTCTTCCCTGCCAGTACATAACCTCTCCATCATCAGGACTCCTATAGTGCCTCCACGTTGGCCACACACGGTAATTGGGTGGTTTGCGACCCCATGCTTAACTTGTAGGAGATCTCGGAGTAGTAGGGGACCCCAGAGGTAGTGCGTTATGGCCCACCGATGTGGACATGCCCTGCCACGCTACCAACCCCTACCCCACTGTCTTGTCGGTGCCCTTGTTTGGGCGAAGACAAGGGGAACCAACCCCAAAATCACCTTGTGGGCTGTATCACAGCAAAAGGTTAAGAGATGGGAACTCTTACTTCAAATCCTACTGCTGCCTTGCAGTTTTCCTCATCCAGAAAGAAAAGGCGTAGTAGTGGACACGATAGAGCGACTGTTTACCTCACTGAGATTACTTTCGGCCAGACGCTGCGGTCCTCTCTGCTGCCAGTCGTCGCGGGTTCGCTCCACTGGACATGAGCATTGGAGGTTCAGAGGGTGCCTATCCGATGCGCAACAGATACTGCACCTAAGCTGCTTAAGCAAGTTAGGAGCCAAGGTGGAAAGTCCTGTTGGTGATGAAGTGAGACTACGCCAACAATGAGGGAGGGATAAATCACTGAGGCCCCAACTACTCATCGTCAAGATTAACGGACTACATGATATATATATATATATATATATATATATATATATATATATATATATATATATATATATGTATGCTTTAATTGATACCAACTTAGTGACCTCAATCACCAAAATTTGCACGATGGAACTCTTCATAAAAAAGATAAAAACGAAATGAAAAACTAAAAAAAAAAAAAAAATACATTAAATGAAAATAAAAACATTATATATATATATATATATATATATATATATATATATATATATATATATATATATATATATATATATAAAGATTAAATAATTGTAAAAATAAATAAAAGCAAACAGTTCTACCGGGGTAATTTACTGAATGTCCCCAATGCCGTTAGGTGTGTGTGTTTAGTACGCATAGAAAAGGCGATACAACGCGAGAGTTATGCGAGAGTTGATCAATCAATCCACATTGATTTATTGTGACTTAACGAACATGGCGACGAGAAGATCGTATAGTGTCACCATTCCAATCTCAAGAACCTTCTTACCACAAAGATCAACATACGAAATCAGACCTTCTCCCTCATCAACATCAATCATGAGAGTCAGTTGGAGCCGAGCGAAATTATTCTAACGATAAATCACCGAACGGGAAAACGGTGAGTATGGCACCCCGTGAGCGTCGGACCTCTTAAAAAAAGGAGGAACATGTAAATTAACAGCTCAAAATCCGAACAGAGCCGAATCAAGACTTACACATGCAAACGGCACGAAATATTTTTAGGTACCGCTTTATAATTATGATAACTAACACGTGAAAATCTCAGGCTTGCTGTTTTCGTTTTTTGTTTTATAGACAAGGCATGAAGCAAGTTGATACTAAAAGTTAACAACAAACAAAACAAAATACTACTTTAGGTAAAAAACAAACTAATTAACAACAAATATTTGACCCAGATACAGCGATACTTCTCCCTGTTGTCAGATATCATTTTACATTACATGTATACACAAAACTAATCCCTATACTAAAATTCTAAAATATTCTTTTTTTCACCAAAGGTACTCGTCTAAATAAATACTTAGAGAGGTATGACAGCGAGTGTACATTTACAAATTTTCCAAAATTAGATTACTTAAAAGCATTGAAACTACCAAAATTATCGATCGATGATTATTATTCATTTCATTTACAATTGCGAGTCTTTCAAGAAGACGATGAATGTTTGTGTATATTTTCAATGTTGCCGTTTAAAACGAAAACAAATATTCTAACCTATTTAACTCTCTCTCTCTCTCTCTCTCTCTCTCTCTCTGAATACTTGGTAATGTATTATTTATTTATTATAATAGATTAAGCCTTGACCTAGATCAGTGCAAAATTTACAAGAAAATGTTATTTTGCCAATATGAAATCGAAAACAGTTTTGTTTTGTTTACACGTTTTTCTCGTTGGATTCTGCCATCTTGATTCCATGAACAAAGCTTATTCTTAGGACTGCACATCTGTGGAATTCTCTTCCATTTGCCTACTTTCCGGCTGACTATAATATGGTCGCCTTCAAGTCCAACGTAAACAAGTTCTTACTGAGCTGCTCCTCTTAAGTAATAATTCCTACCCCTTTTACATCTCATTAAAAGTGACAATTTTCCCCTTTTACTGACTGCCTAAAATGGTCAGCTGATTATTTTCAATAAAACGAAATTGTTAACCAGTTTACTTAATAAACTAGTAGGTCGCCCATCGTTGCCCGGTCGTAAAATACGCTTAAATATAAAATAATTTATGTAGATTTCGTATTTATTATTAGAGAGCAAATTCTTTATTGATTATTATATTTTACCCAATATATATCAGAATGATTTCAAATATTAAAAAATTACTTCAATGCCATCAGCTGGAATGGAAAACAAAATAGCAAGCGCTCAGCCCTAGTTGTTACTTAACGCTACGTCGCTTCCTCTCTACCGTATGAGCCAAAAGTGTAAAACAACTAAAAATAAAACGACTTAAAACTAAAAATGCATAACTACGTAGGCTCGTAAGTTAGTCAAGTTAATCCCGTCAAGGTTAATTTTTTTTTTACTCTTGAGATCTTATAGCAGCTACTTCTGCGTGCTAAAAATCAAATTGAAAGTATGTTACAGGTTCAAATAACAAATATCAAATTTCAAGTTTGTACACTCAATATTCAGAGATAGGTTTGGTAGACACTTTTCGCACACATACACACCGATTAAGTCACTTTATATATATATATATATATATATACAAAACGTTTCCATCCTAAATTCTACGCGTTCTGCACAATGTAAAAATTATGCAAAAATAAAATTTAGCGTAATAGTTAAATGAAACCAATCAGCTAATGAGAAAACATAAAAAATGAATAATTAATTCTTACAATTAGTAAACCCTCATGTAGTCGCTCACATATCCATGACTAAGTATATTAGTAAGTTTTTTAAAAATAATTTTCAAATAGAAAAAGTAAGTTTTTTATTTCAATGTCAGAGCGGGAAAATACTAAACTTTATAGATTTAGATAGATTTATAGTTACAATTTAAATCCTTGCAAAATACATGCCTTCATCCTTCGTTCCGTGAAAAATAATCGCCAGCTCTCGTATTCCTAAAATAAATAATCTTTCAGATATCAAGCAATATCATTTTTTAAAAAAGGTGGCGGGTAATAACTTAATTCGAACGTTACATTGCCTTAGTATATTATTATAAAGTAGACTACAAGTGGAGCAGGTATCTCAATATTTCATGAGAATCTTTCACTAAGTGATAAAAGCACGAAAATTAGCTCAAATGACGTTCAGAACATACATTTAAAGAAAAGACCGTTAGCCATCAGAAAATTCAGGATGGCTGCCAGTTTTCAAGATGGCTGCGGAAGCAAACCTGACAAATTTCAATTTTGGTGCTTGTATCACCAAGTGAAAGATTGTTTCAGCAATCTGCTTCACTATAGCAAAAGTTATAGCCAAGGAATTAGAATTAGAGCTTTATGCCAAGATGATAGTTAGGTATAAATTTTAACTGTGCTCATTTTTGTATTATATATTAATCTGTATTAATCTTTAACTGTTCATGAAACGGATACCATAATACTTTGTTCGCTGCATCTTATAACAAAGATCCATACAAAATTTCAGCAGGATCGGCTTAGTAGTTTCCGTGAAAATGCATAGAGTAAATGCAGCAGTTCTTATTAATGCCTAACTGCACATCGAACGGATACTACATAACAAAGGTCCTTACAAGGTTCTGACCAGATTGGACCAATAGTTCCCGAAAAAAAAAATGGTACGGATAAACAAATAGAAATACAGGTGGCCGATTTAAAGTAACTCAGAAGATGTAGTAGAAAGGAGGAACGTTCTTTTATTGTTTAAATTGCCTGTAGCATAGTTTAAATTACCTGTAGTATTATAAAAGATGTTGGAAGTGCTCCCTGTTGACATCTATGCATTTCTGTGCAAGTTTAACAACGTTTGCAGATACTGTCTGTAGATCTCCTAATAACGTTGGTAATGTTTTCCTTTAGTTAGTCTTTATTGTGAGAATTATTTGCATAAACTTTTGGTTTAAAGTTCCCCAAAGATAAAAATCACATGATGACAAGTTCCGGGAACGTGGTGGCCATAACCCTTTGCTTATTTTTCTCTCTTCCATAAACATGTCATGAACTCGTGTCATTGATCTCTGAGACGTGTGACATGTAGCGCCATCTTGTTGGAAAAAGAATTGCATTTTGCTAGTATATCTATAAAATTGAAAGTGTCTGTCTGTGTGTGTGTGTATCTGTGTGTCCGTGTGTGTACATTTCCCTACGCAATAACTCTGTCAATTTTAAGTGTACAGACTCGAAATTTGATATACAGAGTACAGAAATTTGGCGATAAAGGGGTCAAAGTTCAACGATTTGACCATTGTGAACTTTACCAAACTCCTCCAACAATTTTGGGTCTAAACACTCGAAATTTTAGATATAGGTTCCTTGGACATGGATCTAACTTCATAACTCGATTTGAGCCCAAAACAATAAATTTTAAGGGATCATAATAGGGGTCAAAGTTAAAAAAAATTGACCTTTTATTTTTTTGCTCAGCATACACCGCTAAACACCCGGGCAACGCCGGTCACCCATTCTAGTATATATATATATATATATATATATATATATATATATATATATATATATATATACTTTTAGTTTCGGTAAAGATAGAGTTTGTAAATATGGAATCGGGCAGACAGACATATTGAGTTTTATAAATTAGTTTATCACACGCACACACACACACACACACTCACACACACACACTCACACACACACACACCCATATATATATATATATATATATATATATATATATATATATATATATATATAAAGAAACTAATTTATAAAACTCAATATGTCTGCCTGCCTGATTCCATATTTACAAACTCTATCTTTACCGAAACTAAAAGTTGCAGACCGGCGCCAGGGGCGTCAAATGATTACATTTTTATGGACCATTTTTTTTAGTGATCTCTAGCAATATACAATAGTTTTTAAAGGATCAAAAGACGGTCAAAAGTAAAAAAAAAATCGTTATACATTTGTACATTCATCTTAGTTTATTTTAAATCAGTTCATATGCGTGTCACTTTGATGCAGTGGCAACGTCATTAGCTTTAAATGCTACAGTTTCGCTTTCGATTTCGATTCTAGCTGATGGCACCCCAATACTTTTTTTTTTTTTACATTTTATTTTTGAAATCATGACTCTACAAATTAAAATATCATATTTAAGCGTATTTTACGACCGGGCAAAGCCAGGCACCACCCATTACTGTATGTGTATGCGTGTACAAAAACAAACACACACAGACCCCCCCATATATATATATATATATATATATATATATATATATATATTTATGTATATATATATATATAATTGTCGAGATTAAGTGCGTGAGTAACCAGACTGAATATGTGGCAGGCTGTCGAGAATAAAGTAGGGTCTGGCTGCAAGGTCAAGTGTGGGCGACAAGTGTTAAGCTGGAAGAAAATTAAAAAGAGAACAGAAAAGATAAGGCGAGAGAAGATCACATCTGTTTTCGTCCACAACCGATGGGTCGTGCGTTGGCCGCATTAACGGATCCCTCCGGCTATCTCGACCCCTGCTGCTGTACGATCATGGGGTAACAACCGATATGAAAAGGAGTGTATGGAAGGGACTCCGTTCTATCGAATATTTTTTTTTAAATTTTGTCATTCGAATTCTTGGAATTGTGCGAAGAGGTGGAGTGTGTTATCAACATTCACATGTTTTACCGGTCTGTGGTGAAGCTTGTGTTTAGATGTTGGACAGAAAATGCCTACAGCGAGTGTCATCGGGACACGAAGATTTTTTTGTTTAATGTGTTTTTTTGTTGTTGTTGTTTGTTTGTTTTTTGGAAACACGTGTTGTTGTTTTTTTAATCTGGAATGATCGAATATCTTTGTAGGGTAGAAAAATGAGAAAGTAGATGGCAAGTTGCAAAAATCTACCTCGGAGAAGGAAAATTAATGTTGACATTTACATTACATAGATTCCCAGGAAATAAATGCCATTCACTAAGACGAAAAATTATATGGAGCACCTATTTATATCTCTATCTATCTATATATGTATTTCCGCCTCGCTTTCGCTCTCTCTCTCTCTCTCTCTCTCTCTCTCTCTCTCATATATATATATATATATATATATATATATATATATATATAGCATGGGTACCCGGCGTTGCCTAGGTTGACATAAAATTCCGTTTGGAACACACCTGCTATATTAATTATTTTCATCATGGGCAACGTGGATACCCCCACAACAATTCCAAAAATAAAAGAACGGATAAAAACATCGCTCCAAAAAAGAAGTATGTGATACCCTCTCCACCAGATATTTCGGCAGAACGGATACAAAGAGAAGAAATTATTCTCCGGATATTGAGCACTGGAAAGACCCCCGCCCCCCAAAATAATTAAAAATAAATCAATCATTCCAACTTTTGATTCAATAAAAATAGCAGTGAATGCCCGTGCGATCGCAAAAAAAAAGGAAAGTAGGCAGAACCCCTAAAAAAATGAAGATCTACCAAAAATTAATTCTAAAAACAATTAAATGAAATTTTTCGTCACTGTAATGTCCCCCACCCAATATAATTTGTCATATTTGTTTTTGAAATTGTTAGATGAAAGTACAGAGTGGTCTCATAAAAATTAATTAAATTTATCGTTATTTTATGTTTGAAATATAATTCCCGCCTCCTCACCATCACAAAAAACAACAAAAAACAAATTGTATTTTACATGTTTTGCCCCCCCCCCCCCTCGAGCGTCAAACTTGAAAAGATGCTAGAGGTGACATGTCTCGTTGAACGCTTGGTGGCCAAAATGTGGATGCTCATTTTACGTTAAATTAATATGGAAAAGTGATCAACCACTCTAAAATGTTAATTTTCTTTCTTTTCAAAATTTCTTTCATATTATTTATAAAGGCTATTTAAACGTATTAGGTCAAAAAAAGTAGATCTTTATTTTTTTAGGTGGGTCACATCGTAAAAAATTTACCGATTTCTGTATAGCCGTTTATAGAATAATAAAAACAAACACATGAACTCTTTTCTTCAGTTTTTCGTAAATGTGTTGTTTTTTTTTAACATTTCAAAAAACAAAAACACAAAACAAAACAAAAACAATAAAAGCCAAACATTTTTCTATCTACTCGGAATTATTTTTCAAGCTAGAAATTTATTGAGATTACCAAATTATTGTATTAGGTGATAGTTTTTATTTGGTTTTTGTTTATGTTCCGAAGGGGCAAATAACTCTAAAACAAAGATTAAAAAAAATAGATGTTGGAATAATAATTTCAGATAAATTTAATTGAATATGTTATCAATATAATTATTGTTTAAAATTTATTAAATAACGATTTTAAATAGAATACTTATAACAATTCTCTCGCTGGAAACATTAACTAAGATACCGCTATTTAATAAACTCGATTTTTCTTAATGTAATATGCAAATGAGATGATCTCTTTATAGTATCTAGTTTGCAAGAATGCTACTATATATAGAAATAAATGAGAGAGTAAAGTACGGCACCTTTTGAATATTAATCAAATTGTGAACAAACAAACAAACAGACAGGAATACGAATTCATATATATATTTAATTTAATTTGAGGGTAAACAAGTCCATATGGTCCCTACAAACAGCCATCTGTTTCAGTCAATGAGACTTACTCAGGCGACCCTGAACTCATCGACGCTACAATGAAAATTTTGATTTTTCTTTGTAGCGTCGTTTTGATCATCGTCTGGGAGATAAAAAGGCAATCAGCTGGGCCTGTGCGAAATCGCGATTTCAAGTAGCTTAATCACTATAGATCGTTTTCATGACGTCATACCTGTATTTGACTTTAAATATGTTAATTTTTCCTTGATTATCGTGTCGTTTGACGGTCGCCCAGCAGTAATGTTCCTTTTTAATGTAGTCAAAGGTGACTTTGTGGCGAGGTTCGAATCCTTCGATCAGCTGTTGTATATTATCGCTACCGGGTGTCGACGATTTACCCAAGCGAAGACATTATTATTATTATTATTATTATTATTACTTATTATTATTATTATTATTATTATTATTATAGAGATGTAGATTTTTTGAAATTGAAATACTCATTAGAGAAAAGAGAATGTTAAATATTTACATAACAACGCAGCAAGGCAGGATAATAAAGAAAAAGCGTTGCAGACTCCAAGGGGCATTTAACCGTGAAATAAACGATTATATATATAAAATATAATTCGTATCCTAGCATTTCCCTTTGGTAACATTGAAAAACTATACTTTAACGAGTTGTAAGTCAAACCAAGATATGCGTCATTTGCTTGTATCCCCATAGGAAATGTTATTCGTCCCGTTAAAGAACTGTCTCTCAAGCGTTATTTGTCAGGTTGTCAGATTTTTATGTGTAAACACTCACACACGCAGAGGAACAATGGCACGTATACATACACTCATCACCATGGCAATGCGAACCATGATGAACAGAGATGTAAGCATGCATTTATATAGATATACCCTTTCAGTAACATAACGAGAATCGTCACTTCCTGCACTGATGATTGCAAAAGCATGAAACACTAGTGTCTATAGCTATAAAAAGTTATTATTTATAATTATATATATTTGCGTGTGTGTGCATACATTTAGATATGACTTCATGTATTAAGCAAGTTCCGATGTATTGATTAAATGAATCCACAGCGAATATTTTATTAAAAGTACTCAGTACTAAGTAGAGATTGGTAAACATGTATTATAACAATATTCGGAGGTCTATGCAAATGCAATTACGTTTCAACAAACTTTTAGCTCGTTACGACCGGAAGAAGATACAAAAGAAAATAAACACTTTTTAATATTAAAAAAATAATATTAATATCTATTGTCTTTCTACTGAAGTGATTATTATGTTAATTTGCATAAAATCTTTAGAGTCCCTAGTTGTATGTTTAATGTTTTTGTAGAATGTTATAATATTCTCCTTTGGTTACTACTATATTTATCTAAGCTTATTTTTTTGCAATTCTTACAATCTATGTTTTCTTCATTTCTATGGTTTATTAATTTATCTTCCATTTGCAACCTAATGCTCACGATTTTTTTAAGAGATTGAAAACATGTGGAGTCGTGTACATTGATTAAGCCCTCTAAAAATAATTAGCAATTGTATATCTTTAGAAACTGTATGTATTGAACTGTTATTCATCTTTTCTTGTGCTAGTCATTGTTACGTAAAATCACTTTAGATTACGATTATCGTATGGATAAACAGTTCTATCGCCGACTATATTCGTGGTTAAAAAATTTCCGCGTATGAAACGGTTATTTTTCATTTTCAGTTACATTCTTTATTTCTGTAGTAATTATTATTTTGAATCATATTAATATTAGTGTTATTAGTATATATGTCTTCCTGGCTTATAACTTGTAATCAGTTTTTTATTTTTTCTTTGTACAACTATATAGCTACGTTTCCGGTATTCATAGTAAAAGAAAAAATTATCCGGCAGATTATTACAGGATCGATTGAAATGATTAAAAACTTATTTCCAATTTTGGATGTACTGTGCAATATTCATTTTTAGTGTTCTTATAGCCACTGTTTTCCAATGCGGTATTATAGATGTTAATATAGTAATGAAATATTTCTTCATGAAAATATTATTGCTAATCTCATAGCTGATTGATATGGGCATGTACTTTATAATATACGAAAAGTGATTTGAGTTAGCTTTAGCATACATCGAATAAGAGTCCAGATATAGCCCATGTCTGCTTTATATAAGATTAAGGAGGCATCCTAAGTTTATGATCTTGGTATAAATATTTTAGAAATAGTATCTCGCAAGGTGTTTATCTTAACTCTTTATTTATTATTACTCATTTATTTTAATTTTTAATAAGAATCTAAATACAGAATCTTGGAAATATAAATATAAGTTTTTCAAACATGGCGGCTTAAGACGGAACATTGAATATATTTTTTCGCGAGTTGTTGCCTATAAACACTACAATAAATACGTGCCTTTTTCGCTAAATCCTTTGTTTGATTCGAAAGATACAGTAATAAATAGTAATATAAACATCTAGAAGTTATAATAAAATTATTAAAATTATTAATACCTGACAATGGTTGCATTTAAAACTTGGAGTAAGTTTATTTATTTAAGCTATTAGAGTTATTTCTCATTTAAACTGTTAAATCCAAAAAATCAGTATCAGCGGAAGTGGATACTGTTTAGCTAAAATATGGAACAGAATGGGAATTCACTAAGCATTCAAAGAAATACAAAACCACATGGAAATAATTTATTAAAAAAATTATTTTAATTTTAACATTTCTTGTGCTATCATAAAACAATAAAAAATAATAAAATTTTATTTTTTACATTTTTATAGATAGTTTTTTTTGTTTTAACACTTGTGTTATCACGAAAAAATAAAGAACGCCCATTTGTATTATTTAAATGTGCTATGAAGTTTCCGTTTCGTTATTCAATTGAAAATTTTATGATACACTATTTATAACAAAATTATATGATAACATTTGTGAAAAACTTTCTATCGAAGAATTAAAGCATATATTAAAGAAAACTTCATTTACAGAAATGTAAAAAAATAATTTAAAAATAATTTTCATGTGAATTACATTTTAAATATTTGTGAAAAAAATAATTATAAAAATGTAAACTATAGAAGTTTAACTTACTTTTTAGAAATAAAACATTTCCATATGAATATGTTTTAAATATTAAAAAGGAAATGTAAAAATAAAATCACATTATTTTTTTTATTGTTGTGTGATAAACAAGAATTGATTCCATATGGTTTCCTCATTTGGTTTATGCTAAGCGACTTCCGTTCCATATTTAACTAAACCAAATCCACTTTTGGAGTATTAATTTTGGATACTGAATTTTTGAATTTAACAGTAAATGTTACTTCGCGTTTGATTTAACAGACCAGGATAGATGTGTTTTATGCTTCTCCAAGTCCAACATGTGGTCACTTTTCGTAACAAGTTATAGTAATCGGTGTATCTTAAATAGTACGCGACTAATTCCTCTGCCCAGCAATATGTTTTGACTGGGCAACGCCGGGCATATATACAGCTAGCATAGTACTATCTATCTATCTATCTATCTATCTATCCATCTATCTATATATATATATATATATATATATATATATATAGTCTTTGAAGTTTTTAACATTTGAAACCACACAAAAAATTATTTTTTATCATTCATTAAAAAAACATCTAGTCAGTAAGTCATTTAATCGCCTGCAATCACTGCATCAACTCTCAAATTTACTATAATACCAATTTTTTTATATTTTTTATATTTTTCAAGGGATCATCAGTTGTTTACCATGAAACACTGTTTCGGGGATTTAAAAACAAAACAGTGTATTACATCATGGCTCCCCAGCAGTGTTGATCAAACACCACCACCCTTAATCTTAGGAAGAAGACAATTTACAAAAAATTTTTTTCCCCAATTTCCTATTCTTAATTGTAATTACTAACCTTTTCATAGTATAAAAATGAATTTCTTACCTGTGCGATTCATCAATTTCCACATTTAAAATGGATACATTTTTTAATTTATCAGTCTTGTATTTATAAGATTTGGATTAATCCATTTAACTACTTATCACCCCCACTATAGTTAGTAGTTTGTATATTTACATTCTTATTTATTTAAAATTAGATATATAAAGGTTAAAAATATTTTATTTTTACATATATACATTTTTTTTAACTATATAAATTTATTATATGTAATTATAAATACATTTATACATTGCTAATATAGTTTTGGATTTCCTTTATCAATATAGTCTGGTTTATCTTAAACGATTCAAAAGCATCAGGATAACGAACAAATGCTTTATTTAACTGTTTAAATATTTTATTTTTATCTCCACCTTGTTTTATCATCCTTATTACTCAGCTAGAAACTGGTGGTATAAAATCTGTTAATTTTAGAGTAACGCGAGCTATATATATATATATATATATATATATATATATATATATATATATATATATATATATATATATATATATACGCACGTCTAGTATTTTATACTTTGGAAAAGAATGCAAGTAAAGAGTTATGTTATATAATAATTAAAACACAATATTAGAATGATTGTGTTATTGTTTTTAATTGATGTAGAGTGCAATACAGAATACCTTTGGATAAAATAATGTCGTACGTTCTATGAAGGAATCATATTTCTTATTTTGTTTAGACACCATGAATTATCATACATCATAACTGTTGTATTTTTGATGTGTTCAATAACATAAAACAATATGTCTTTATTCTTTGGTAACGGTTATGGGTATTTGGCGGGAATCAGATGGGTTGATTTTTCTAGGCCCAATTATCAACCAACGACAACATCCTTGTCACTTGTTATATAAGCATTAGTAGTTTCCTGAAATGCCACTTTTGGGTGGTATTGTTACTGTAATCACTATTCGGTCCTCGTTATTTACTGAACTGAATGACTTCGATAACACCCGAATAACCTAAAATAAATGGGGTTCACAACTAAGACCAAAACTATAAAAAAATAAATCGTTTTAATTCCCAGGTACACACTAGTGTAGAATCTCTACTATTATATAAAAGGACCTTTATCTGCGTGTCTGTGTGTCTGTGAATTTGTTCCCTATGGAACAAAAACGGCTGGGTCGATTTGTTTGAAATTTAACAGAAAATGTACCGTTTGTTCTTGGGTGTATTCTTAGATAGGTTTTATAACGGATTAAATATGGATAATCATAATGATCGATATAATCCAATGAAAGTAGGAACAGACGATTTAACCAAAGTTAACACCTTACACAGCCTAACATCAGATATGCATTTTAGAAGTATTATTATCATATAAGCCGAAAGGCCCGACATATAAATCAACTGTAGGTTCTTTAATATGCAGGGTCGCTTTCAAAATTAATGTACCTGTTTAAAGCACAATTGAACCATGGTACCTGTCTTTTGTTCATTTTAAACTTAAATTAAAGCCATTATCATCGCACAACCTGTACAACTAGGCATATACAATCAACAGTAATTTATTTGATATGACAGGGGCGCTTTCGAAATGAATGTTTCTTTTTAAAACACAACTGGAGTATGATACTTGACTTTTGCATTTTTAACTTTAATTCAAGCAATTATATATGAAATGGTTTTATAAAATCAACAGTAGGTTATCTACCTATTGTTGTAGACTACAATGTATTGTGGACTAATTCATTGCGGTGAGACATGTAAACCCGGTGCACCGCGATGTGTCCTTAAATAGAGCAGGGAATCAATCGACTTGATTGAAAACTGGGCGATTTCACCGATTTCGATGTCAATAAAAATACAAGAGTGTGAAACATTCGTTGATCATCATTAAATCCCGGACAACGTCTGGTAACCCTGCTAGTAGATAGATAAAATTTTGAGGTCGAAACTTATCATTTTAATCAAACGTGGAATGCCTACAAGCCCTAATAAGTTTCTGTATGTATTTGGTTAGAAGAAAAGAAGCAAGATGTTAACTACCACGTTTTATTACTCTACTGTAACAAGTCGTTTCTCCGAAGGTGATAGTTTAGAAGAAAATCAGATGGATCATAAAGTGAGTTTCATACACGTTATTATTGTATGAAAAACGTTGTGTTGTACTCAGCACTGTTTTTATTGTCTATGCAATAACTCGTCAGCACGCATGCGTGCTGATAGATAGTCATCATGCATGCTTGTACACATCAGGAGATTAATAGATATACGTGTATGTGTGTGAGATAAAGAGTGAGAGAAAACGAGTAAGAGAATGTGAGCGAAAGAGTAAGCAAAAGGAAGAGAGAGAGAGAGAGAGAGAGGAGAGAGAGAGAAAGAAGGGGGAGAAGGGGGCGAACGAATTAAAAGTGAAAATGAGAAAGTAAGAGGGGAGAACGCGAAAAAGCGGTAAAGAGTGATACAGTCATGATTAAATGAATGAGCGATCGAAGGAAAAGAAAAGAGCTACAGAAATATCGAGTGAGAGAGTGATAGAATGATGAAACGAGAGTTGAAATTAGAGGGAAAAGAAGTTGAAAAAGGTTTAAACAAAAGACTGCGATCGAGGGAAAATGAGAGAGAGCAAAGAAGAGTGAAAGACACAGAGAGAAAGGGAGAGGGAGAGAGAGAGGGAGAGAGAGAATAAAAGAAAGCAAGAGAGTCCGAGGGAGATTAAAAGAGAGAGAGCGAGTGAAATACAATAAGAGCAAGAGTAGGGCATGACGATAACAGAGAGAGAGAGAGAGAGAGAGAGAGAGAGAGAGAGAGAGAGAGAGAGAGAGAGAGAGAGAGAGAGAGAACGGTAGACAAAAAGAGGGAGGATGAAGGCATGAATTGTAATTCATCCATTGTACAACAAATACGAAATGAAACCTAGGTAATTTTTGTTTCAAAACTGATTACATAATGAGACAGATTCTCCATAGAATTAGAACAGTTTCCAAATATTACCCCAACGTACAGAAGTTAGAAACGGACTCATTTTCTCGTAGAATATTTAATTAACCAATGATCCTGTTTAAAGATAAAAACGGTGAATGACTGATTAACATGAATCACATATTCATATAGTAATTTATGATAAAAATATTAAAATGTTCCTCGTTAAGTATTACAGTATAATATTTACGTTTCTTGTTAAGTATTATAGTATAATATTAAAACTTTCCTCGTTTGGTATTACAGTATAATAGTTAAACGTTCCTTGTCAAGTATTACCGCATAATATTTAAGCAGTTGTTGTTAGGTATTACAGTATAGTATTTAAATATTCCTTGTTAGGCATTACAGTATAATAATTAAACATTCGTTATCTCTATTCTATCTTCTTCTATCTATTCTTCTATCTATCTATTCTTCTATTCTATCTATCTTCTCTATATAAATAAAATGAACTCATTTTTTCCCGTCGGATTTTGACATTAATAGGATTAAAAATCAAGATATTTCATGCAAATATAATATGCACAAACGGCAGAAAAATATCTGAGCTGTGTTATAGGCTTATTATTTCTCAAATTCCTCGATAATCTTAGATTTCTATACTTTTTCTGCTGAGAAGTCACGGCCAAAATCGGTTAAGATCAATGGAAGTGGTAAAATATTTTCTCTCTAAAAAATTCCTCCTCCTCCTGCCACCACTTAACACCGTTTGGGGATCGTTTACAAGGAACAGTTGAGAAGAGAACACCGGTTTGGCTCCGTAGTTCTTTCATGTGAAGTTATTTAAAATCACTAAACTAAGCTGCAGTGCTCTGTGGCGCAGTGGTTAGCGAGCTGGACAATTCACATTATATTTTCACGTTCGCGCCGACCTACCGTAGTCGTTTTTTTTTTTTTTTTTTTTTTCCTAAACAACTGGAATGGACTTTTCTTGGTGGCCGAACTGTTAACGTTGCAGATGTTTTTTTTTTTGTTTTTTTTCACACTTTATTTTCCTACTTTCACTCATGACTCCGGGTTTGATCCTTCCTACTTACCTACCATAACATTTTTTACCCCCCCCGTCCCGGAAACAAACACTCGGGCAACGCCGGGTACCCCGCTAGTTAGGTATAATATTTAAACGTTACTTGTTAGGTATTACAGTATAAGCATAGGTTCAATAGGGAATTTCTGCAGTCATTGTACTGTATGGGGAATAAGAAGGCAATTCCCCCGTTCCCCCTCTCTCTTTCTCCCTGTCTCTCTCTGTATGTCTGTCTGTCTGTCTGTCTGTCTCTCTCTCTCTCTCTCTCTCTCTCTATATATATATATATATATATATATAATAATATTTTTATATTAATTCATTATTATTTTTTTTATTTATAGAGAATGTGAATAATATGATAAATGGTTACAAGAAAGGTTCCCCTTTTCTTGTAAGTAAGAAAAGCATTAGATAAGTGACAATGAGATTAGGATAGACCGAGATTTGTACTTTGTAAGCAAGGTTCAGAAATGGAATTTAGTATTTTTCAGTTTCACAAAAAATAGTTTAGATATGTTGTTTAAAAGGGAATTTTGATTGTTTAATTCTTTTTATGAAAACTGAATTAAAATATGGTCAGCTAGAAAATAATGAACAATGGAATTTAAATATGATCCTAAGCATACTGCCAAACTAACCAAAGAATGGCTTAGAAATAACGGAATTGATGTTCTTATTTGGCCCAGTCAGTCTCCAGACCTCAACCCAATTTAAAATTTGTGGAAAATATTGAAGATCAATGTTCACAAGAGGAACCCACAAAATATTCAACAGCTAGAACAGTTCTCCAAAGAAGAATGGCGCAAAATATCTGCATATCTTTGCAGAAAACAGGTGTGCAACTATAGAAAGCGATTGGAACGCAATAAAAGCTATGCAACCAAATATAAAATCAATGTATTCAATACTTTTGCGTTAGTTGATTTATATTTTTCCTTTAATATAAACTTTCTAAACTTAATTTTGTAATTACTATCCCAAATATTAGTTAGAATTGTAATAGGAATATACTGACCAAATTTTAGGTGAAACCTTGAACCCTAATCAAAGTTATGAAGAAAAATGTAATGTATTCAATAATTTTGCGTAGCACTGTATATATATGAAACTAAGTATATATATATATATATATATATATATATATATATATATATATATATATATATATATATATATAAATAGAAAGATAATGAAATATAATGAATAAAAAATAAATAAATACACTACGAATAATAATAATAATAATAATAATAATAATAATAATAATAATAATAATAATAAGCAACTTAAGTATAAAGTATAGATAAGCTTGACATAGCGACCATTGCTTATGGCATCCCTCAGATTGTTCGCGAGCCCACCCGTGTGCCCGATACTACAGGTCAATATGCAAGCCTCCTAGACCTTTTTCTCTCAACTTCC